>NW_021826203.1:27500-41072 GCF_006345805.1 Octopus sinensis | reverse complement strand
ACAATGAGTTTGATTTGAGAGTTATTTGACAGCTATTTTCAGCAGGTCAAACAACACTGCAGAGATGCCCTGGTTGGTTAAGACAGAAAATTGTGATTTGAGGGGTATTTGACTATTTTTTAACAATTTATAGGCTGTGTAGAAGCCACCTACTTCATTCTGATTTATTTTTTTGCCATTGTCTTGATTTTTTATTGATTTGAGAGTTATTTGGACAGCTATTTTCAGCAGGTCAAGCAACACTGCAGAGATCCCCTGGTTTGTTTAAGACAGCAGATTGTGATTTGAGGGATATTTGACTATTTCTAACAATTTATATGGCCATATAGAAGCCACCTACCTCATTTTCTAGATTTTTTTATTGCCTTTGTTTTGATTTTTTTTATTGATTTGAGAGTTATTTGACAGCTATTTTCAGCAGGTCAAACAACACTGCAGAGATCCTCTGGCTTGTTTAAGACAGCAAATTGTGATTTGAGGGATATTTGACTATTTTTCTTGATTTTTTTATTGTCTTTGTTTTGATTTTTTTATTGATTTGAGAGTTATTTGACAGCTATTTTCAGCAGGTCAAACAACACTGCAGAGATCCCCTGGTTTGTTTAAGACAGCAAATTGTGATTTGAGGGATATTTGACTATTTTTAACAATTTATATGGCCATATAGAAGCCACCTACCTCATTGTCTTGATTTATTTTTTGCCACACCCTTCATACTACAAAATATTTCGAAATAGAATTGATTATAATTCTTATTTAGAATTAAATCATACACACTGTGCTGTAATATACAGAATATACACATAATATATTACCTAATATATACCGTTCACACAGAAACACATGCACACACGTCTATACACGAATACATAGATCCATAACGTAAGCATAGGTACGTGTGTTTTCTACACGAGTGTGTTAGTGTATGCACGGTGTGTGTGCGTGTGTGTGTGTGAGAGAGAGAGAGAGACAGACAAACAGACAGACAGACAGACAGACAGACAGAGTGTGTGCAACTACATTGCTTTATCTGCACAAGTATTTATCTACCAGCCTTTCTAGTTGTTCACCTGTCCATTTACCTATCTATTTCCTGTCTATATATATATATTATATATACCTCTGTGCAGGTAATACAGTATACATACATACAAACATACATACATACCAACATAAATACATACATACATACATACATACATACATACATACATATGTACATACATACATACATACGTACATACATACATACATACATCTACATGTGTGTATGTGTGTAAGGTCTATATATGCTTAATATTAGCAATGTACACCTACCTACAAATGTGAGTGTATATTCATATATTTATATGTATGCATAACAATCTGTCTCTCTCTTTTCTTCATTATGTTTCTCCCTTTCTCCCTATATACGCATGTGTGTGTGTATACACATACACACACATACATAGACATATTTACACCACACACACACACACACACACACATATATGTATATATATATATATATATATACACTTGCATATAGCAGTTATATAATACACATATATATAGATGTATATCTATATACACATATGTATATGTATGCATATGTATGTATATATATATATATATATATATATATATAAGCATATATATATATATACACACACATATATCCATATACATACATATAAATATGTGTATGTATATTAGTACACGTATATGTATATACATACATTTTTTTACATACATATATATATATGTATGTATATATATATATATGTAATAGTATATATGTATATATATATATATATACATGCATATATATATATGTATATATTTATGTATATATATATATATATATATATATAATATATTATATATAATAATATATATATATATATGTATGTATAAATGTATATAAATGTGTTTGTGTAGAACATATGCTTATATATATGTGAGTATATATATTATATATATATGTATGTATATATATATATATATGTATATATATATATATATATATATATATATATATATAATATATATATATATATATATATATATATATATGTATATATATATATATACATGCATCACAAAGTACATACACCTTTTACAATGCATATATGTAGATGTGTAGGCATTGTAGAAGATGTGTATGCATATGTAGATGTGTATATGTACAGATACATATATATATATATATACACACAAACACACACACACACATACACGTGCTCACACATACGTATAAGAATGCGTAAGTACGTACGTACATGCGTACGTACGCATGTATGTACGAATGAATGTACGTTACGTATATCTACGTATATACGTACGCACACAGCCATTCATCATAATATCTAGCGTGTTATGCAACCGAATCTACGATTGCCTTATCTCACGGTTGCTAACACTATCACCCATAACTCTGCTAAATTATGAAATAGCAAGTCGTATCACACTGCATGCTGCTACTGTGCAACTTGTGTGCAGCAACAGCAACAGCAACAACAGCAGCAACAGCACCGGCAGCAGCAGCAGCAGCGGTTACTCTATTCCTTCTTTCAATGCTCCATGCAACATCTAGCAGTTCTTATACAATTCTTACTCTTCGAGATTATTACGTTATATTGGTAGTAAAAACCATAGAGGGGGGGGTGATTCTTAGAGTTCCAGTTGTAGATGGATGTATGTGCTTTAAATTGATGTGTACTTAAATTGTGTTTGTTGTATGAATTAGATACAGTGTATATATTAAGTATGTATGTGTATATATACATATATATATATATATGTATATAGCTGGAATTTACAAAAAAAACTAACAAAAAATATATATGTAATATATATATGTGTGTGTATATATATGTATATATACATATAATATATATCATATATATATAGTATATATATATATATATATATATATATATATATATATACATAAATACACATATATACAGTTAGACAGACAGACAGATAGATAGGTAGTATGTTTTTTTAGGTAGGTAGGTAGGTAGATAGATAGATATATATATATATAGATAGATAGATAAGATAGATAGATAGATAGATAGATAGATAGATAGATAGATAGTTTGATAGGTAGGTAGGTAGGTAGATAGTTTGATAGGTAGGTAGGTAGATGGAGGTCGACTTTGCCTTTCACCTTTCGGTGTCGATAAATTAAGGACCAGTTACGCACTAGGGTCGATGTAATCTACTTAATACCTATGTCTGTCCTTGTTTGTCCCCTCTGTGTTTAGCTCCTTGTGGGTAATAAAGAAATAGGTAGGTAGATAGAATGGTAGCTAGGTAGGTATGTTGGTAGGTAGGTAGGTAGTATAATGGTAGGTAGGTAGATAGATAGATAGATAGATAGATAGATAGATAGATAGATAGATAGATAGATAGATGGATGGATAGATATTATGGATATGTCATATTGTAAATATATTTTACGAACTGTTTTACCCTTGCGAAAGCCATGCATTTTGTGCCTTCTTGAAGACTGCTAGAATTCTGGCATTTCAATATTAGAATGAATGTTCTTTTTCTATCTTTTTTTTTTTTTTACTTCTTTGAATTACTGGACTGTAGCCATGCTGGGGCACCACTTTGAAGGGGTTTTGGTCAAATGATTAGCTCCTCACCCCCACTCACTACTTACATAATTTTAAGCCTGGTACATATTCTATCAGTTTCTTTTGCCAAGCCACTATATATGTATATATATGTGTAGATATATATATAAATAAATATAAATGTATATATATATATATATATATATTATATATATATATATATATATATATATATATATATAATGGCGGTGCCCCAGCATGGCCACAGCTCGTGAGCTGAAACTAGATAAGATAAAATAAAATAAAATAATATAAGTATATATATATATATATATATATATATATATATATATATATATATTCTTTTTACTCCTTTGTTTGTTTCAGTCATTTAATTGTGGCCATGCTAGAGCACCACCTTTAGTCAAACAAATCGACCCAGGACTTATTCTATCAGTCTCTTTGGCCGAACCGCTAAGTGGCAGCTATGTAAATACACCAGCATCAGTTGTCAAGCAACGGTGGGTGGAGACAAGCACAGACACACAAACATACTCACACACACAACACACACACCACACACACACACACACACACACACACACACACATATATATATATATATAGATACATATATATATATGTATGTATGTATGTATGTATGTATGTATATTTATATGTATATATACGTTAATGTCTGATTCCGCATCCACAAAGGCTATAAGCATCACAGACATCCCCTCAGACTCTAGTCTGAAGACGAAGGCAACGGATTTCTGCCTCCCAGAGATGAAGAGTTACATTTGTTTTAACACACGAATCTGATTGGACATCTCTGAGGCAGCCTTCGGGGATGCGAAACCATTGGTCACTCTCTGGCCAGACATTAACTTTATTACTTTAATGTGTGTGTGTGTGTGTGTGTGGTGTGTGTGTGTGTTTGTGTGTGTCAGCATGCATAATTATATATATTACTCTCTTTTTTACTCTCTTTTATTTGTTTCAGTCATTTGACTGCGGCCATGCTGGAGCACCACCTTTTAGTCAAGCAAATCGACTCCAGGACTTATTCTTTGTAAACCTAATGCCTAGTAACTTATCCTATCGGTCTCTTTTGCGGAACCGCTAAGTAACAGGGACGTAAACACACCAGCATCAGTTGTCAAGCGATGTTGGAGAGACAAACACAGACACACAAATATATACACACACATACATATATATATATATATATATATATACGATGGGCTTCTTTCAGTTTCCGTTTACCAAATCTACTCACAAGGCTTTGGTCGGCCTGAGGCTATAGTAGAAGACACTTGCCCAAGGTGCCACGCAGTGGGATTGAACCCGGAACTGTGTGGCTGGTAAGCAAGCTACTTACCACACAGCCACTCCTGCGCCTATATATATATATATGTATGTATGTATATATGTATGTATGTATGTATGTATGCATGTATGTATGGTTAAACAAATTTGGAGTGAAGGACTCCTAGCCTTTGTTAGGGCATCCTTCAAGGAGAAGGTAACTCAGGTAACTGGGATAACTCCGGCATAAAACCTGCGGCTCAGTGGTTACCGATGATGTTGACTTGTTCTTCTTTTCGGATTATGGCTGCTGTTGCTTAATGAGTGGGATTGACTCAGTGCACAGCCTTTCCTCACTTTAAAAAAAAATCTTCTTGCACAGTCATTGCACGATAACAACATTGATTATGCTTCGTGCAATGGCCATACTCGATAACGAGGGGGCAACCACCATGTATGTATGTATTTATATATAATCTGATGATGAAGACCGAGAAAGAGAAAGACTTCAACACATCTTTAACAATCCTTTACATTTGTTTCTGCTTCCGATGCCTCCTCACACAAAAATTCAAAGTGAAAATTTACATAATGTGAGCAGTTTTAGACATTTGAGTGGCACTTCCTCAAACCTGCCTCAAAAGTATGCTTTTACATTCTAAACATATATATATATATATATATAATTAATATATGATATAATATAATATAATATAATATGATAAATAATATAAGGAGTGGCTGTGTGGTAAGTAGCTTGTTTACCAACCACATGGTTCTGGGTTCAATAATAATAATAATAATAATAATAATGATGATAATGATAAAAATAATAATAATAATAATAATAATAATAATAATAATAATAAATGCCCTGATGCAGTACCAGGCAGTGGCTCTCATGGCTTCTGATCTTAACTGATTGGAAGTGTTATCATGTACATTGTTTTGTCTTGGTATAAAAGATGGGCTACAGCAAATATTCTGCTCAATACCACAGATTTGCTTGTCAGTTGTTTGACCTTAACCAGTTGAGCATGTCCCTCAGTGGCTGACAATATGTGCATCTCTGATCACGAGCAGAAGTAGTGGGGGAGCATCATAGCCATGTGTTGAGAGGGATTCTTTGGGGTTTGAATAGTTCACCTCTGGAAACATGGGTGGTTCTTTCAACATCCTTAAACAACCCTTATTCAGGGACCCTTTGAGCGGGATGGGCTACTCAACCTGAAGAAAATTCTAACTGGGCCCCACCTGCAAGGTCATGTGCTGTTTATCTTGATATGAGATCACCATGTCGCGCACATATGGTTGTGATGCATGTGCCTGGTGTACCTTTATCAGACAGGTAGTCATGATGGGTATATTGGGCTTCGTATATTTTACCCCAGTGTCAATTTGATGGCATGAACTGCTCTCTCACTCAATGATAATAATAATAATAATAATAGTAATAATAATGATAATAATAATGATAATGATAAAAATAATAATGATAATAATAATAATAATAATGATAATAATAATAATATTTACACAACTTAAATGGGATGAATTGACAAAAGTCACCCGTGTATAAAACAAAATATTTTGGATTATTTTCTTACAACTCTTTATGTTCTGAGTTCCAAGCCATTTAAATTTGTCTCTGTATCAACCAGTAGTTCAAATACTGGGATCGATCTAATTGACAACACCCACGCATCCCACCACCACAACTACGGTTATTATAAAAAAAATTTCGGAACAGTTGGTGTAGCCTTTTGCTGGTGTGTCAATGTTAGAAATTAAATTTTACACTAATTAAGAAAAATACTGGAGCATCACAGGAATGGCTAGCAAGTATGTAGTTATCTCCCTTTATGTTGTGATAACTTCAAGTTGACGACTTGTGAGGTGAGAAGCATTGGACGGTGGCGGCGACGGTGGTGTGAGGTCAATAAACTAAAGAATCGTTCATATACAAGCCCCTTGATTCGACTGTCTCTGTCACCCACCTTCTCCCCTTCCTGCTATCAATCTCAGTGACCCTAAAAATGGGAGACAAGGGGACTGGCTTCGTCCCTTTCAATCACCAAGAGGATAAATAATAAGCAACCACAATCTCTGGTTGTGTGTTACCGTAACAAGTTAAATAAATTTATTTCTTTATTTCCTTATTGCCCACAAGGGGCTAAACATAGAGGGGACAAACAAGGACAGACAAAGCGATTAAGTCGATCATATCGACCCCAGTGCGTAACTGGTATTTATTTAATCGACCTCGAAAAAATGAAAGGCAAAGTCGACCTCGACGGAATTTGGGGTTCAGAACATAACGGCAGACGAAATACCTATTTCTTTATTACCCACAAGGGGCTAAACACAGAGGGGACAAACAAGGACAGACAAAGGGATTAAGTCGATTATATCGACTCCAGTGCGTAACTGGTATTTATTTAATCGACCCCGAATAAATGAAAGGCAAAGTCGACCTCGACGGAATTTGGGGTTCAGAACGTAACAGCAGACGATATACCTATTTCTTTACTACCCACAAGGGGCTAAACACAGAGAGGACAAACAAGGACAGACAAAGCGATTAAGTCGATTACATCGATCCCAGTGCGTAACTGGTACTTATTTAATCGACCACGAAAGGATGAAAGACGAAGTCGACCTCGACGGAATTTTAGTTCAGAAGGTAACGACAGACGAAATACCTATTTCTTTACTACCCACAAGGGGCTAAACACAGAGGGGACAAACAACGAGAGACAAAGAGATTAAGTCGATTACATCGACTCCAGTGCGTAACTGGTATTTATTTAATCAACCCCGAAAGGATGAAAGGCAAAGTCGACCTAGCCTGAATTTTGAGTTCAGAACGTAACAGCAGACAACATTTCGCCCAGCGTGCTAACGATTCTGCCAGCTCCTCGCCCTGTAACAAGTGAAATAAAAAAAATAATATCAGTAGAGCTTTTCCTTCTGTGAAACCAAGTTACCCAACAGAGCTCAGCACTGAAGGATCTCGTCCGTTTGAACGGCAGTTTTTTCTAGCGGTTTCATATGAAATTGTCACCCCTAATTATGACCCTAGTATCGATCTATTGCATTTCAATCTGTTTTAGGGTTAGGGTTAGTTAGGGTTATGGTTAGGGGTGGGGGGAGGGTATCTTTTTTCTTCAGAAATGTAAATAAACCCAATCTGTTTCTTAAACAAGGGACTATTCATATTCATACAGAATGTTTTCACCTCAATAGACGTCAGTGATTGGTTGAAATTGCAGAAATTGAAGGAAGAAAACAACAAATATCTTACAAACTATAGAATTTTCTCAATAAAGTCAAAAGAAAAAGATGTTTTATAAACACATTCTACCAGTATATGAAGTTTAAAATTTTTTAGTTATCTGGAAATTATGTTAAAACTGCCATTCATACCGAAAAGATCCTATACCGCTAAACATTTCGCCCGGCGTGCTAACGATTCTGCCAGCTAGCCGCCCTGTAACAAGTGAAATGATAAAAAAAATAATATCCGTTCAGTTTTTCCTTCTGTGAAACCAAGTTACCCATCAGTAGCTCAGCATTGAAAAATAACTAAGGGAAAGACTTGACTTTTCAATGACCAGCTAATTTGATGGTGGGCTGGTTTCAGTCAATAGCATAAAGACTGGTTGATACTTTATTTTAGTAACCCATAAGGACGGAAGGCAAAATTGACTTTATGGGATTCAATTTTGCCAGACCTTCATCCAGTAATGATTTCTTATATATTTGACGGCATGTAAGATGCAAATGTCTCAAAAATGTCACCTTGGGTCCTATATGTGAGACTGCTTTAATTATTACTTGATTTAATGCACTAAAAACATTGTCTTCCTTGGGTTGCCCCTAATATACCTGTGTACTGTTTATGCCAGGAATCCCCAAACTTTTATATGGTGTGATGATGGGGACTGCTGTCTCTATATATCATCATTATCATCATCATCGTTTAACGTCCGTTTTCCATGCTAGCATGGGTTGGACAGTTCGACTGGGGTCTGGGAAGCTAGGAGGCTGCACCAGGCTCCAGTCTGATCTGGCAGTGCTTCTACAGCTGGATGCCCTTCCTAACGCCAACCACTCTGTGCGTGTAGTGGGTGCTTTTTACGTGCCACCAGCACAGAAGCCAGTCAAGGCGGCGCTAGCATCAGCTACGTTCGGATGGTGCTTTTTACGTGCCACTGGCACAGAAGCCAGATATATATATAAATATATATATGTGTGTGTATATATATATATATATGTGTGTGTGTGTGTGTGTATATAGAGAGATATAGATATAGATATATATAGGTGTAGGAGTGGCAGTGTGGTAAGTAGCTTGCTTACAAACCACATGGTTCCAGGTTCAGTCCCACTGCGTGCCATCTTGGGCAAGTGTCTTCTACTATAGCCTTGGGCTGACCAAAGCCTTGTGAGTGGATTTGGTAGACAGAAACTGAAAGAAGCCCGTCATATATATGTATATATGTATGTATGTATGTGTGTGTATATGTTTGTATGTCTGTTTGTCCCCCGAACATCGCTTGACAACCGATGCTGATGCGTTTACATGCCCGTAACATAGCAGTTTGGCAAAAGAGACCGAAAGAATAAGTACTAGGCTTCCAAAAAATAAGTCCCGGGGTCGATTTGCTCAACTAAAGGCAGTGCTCCAGCATGGCCACAGTGAAACGACCGAAACAAGTAAAAGAGTAAAAGATATATATATATATAGACTGTATGATGCGTGTGTACGAACAGCCATGCTACATGGCAGTGAAACATGGGCCGTGACTGCGGAGGACATGCGTAAGCTTGCAAGAAATGAAGCCAGTATGCTCCAATGGATGTGTAATGTCAGTGTGCATACTCGACAGTGTGTAAGTACCTTCAGAGAAAAGCTGGACCTAAGAAGCATCAGCTGTGGTGTGCAAGAGAGACGTTTGCGCTGGTATGGTCATGTGGCGAGAATGGTTGAAGATAGTTGTGTGAAAAAGTGCCACACCCTAGCAGTTGAAGGAACCTGCGGAAGAGGCAGACCCAGGAAAACCTGGGACGAGGTGGTGAAGCACGACCTTCGAACTTTAGGTCTCATTGAGGAAATGACTAGAGACCGGGACCTCTGGAAGTGTGTTGTGCGCAAAAGACCTGGCAGGACAAGTGAGTCCATAACCCGTGGCCTTCTACATGGGATGGAGCCAGCCTACGTATGCATACCTTCCCTTCTTGGGACACAAAACTCTACTTGTGAAGACCTGTTGAGGCAAGTGAGGATCAGAATCGAAATCGATCAATGGAAATTGCAGATGTGTTACCAGTGCCAGTGGCATGTAAGAGAACCATCCGTTCGCGACCGTTGCCAGCGCCGCCCCCCGAGCGGCCTCATGCCGGTGGCGTAAAAACACCATCCGTTTCGTGGCCGTTTGCCAGCTCTGTCGGCACCTGTGCCGGGTGGCACATAAAAAGCACCCACTACACTCACGGATTTGTGTGGCGTTAGGAAGGGCATCCAGCCGTAGAAACACTGCCAGATCTGACTGGGCCTGATGAAGCCTTCTGGCTTCACAGACCCCAGTTGAACCGTCCAACCCATGCTAGCATGGAAAACGGACGCTAAACGATGATGATGATGATGATGATGATGATGATATATATATATATACAGATAGATAGATAGATAGATATAGATAGATAGATAGATAGATAGATAGATAGATAGATAGATAGATAGATAGATAGACAGATATGAATACATACATGCATACATATATACATACATATATTCATATATATATATATATATACATGACAGGGCTAGCTAGGTTAAGATTAAAATCTACCAAACTTCTATCTCTAAACTGTCTGAGAGAAAGTAAGCGTTGCAGCAGAACTACAGAAATGAAATGAAGTCCAAAAAATTGGATAAGTTCGACGACTGCCAAAAACATGACAGATGCTTCCATCAACATTTTTAATTGGGTTGTGTAGTGAGACCATTGCAGGTGAACCAACATACCTTGCTACTGTCAGATCAGGTTAATGTAGGTGAAATTTTGGACGGCTTCATCTGAAGAATTTCGCTATGTTGTTGTTTCTTTGTTTTACATATATGGGAAGAAATCCGGTTTTTTTTTTTTTTTTCCAGATATACAGTTCGTATTTATTCTGGCTGGTTAACACCTTTCGTGTTCATCTAGCATGTAAGGCAGAACCGGGGAGGTGGGGTGGAGGGATGGAGGGTGGTAGGGAGGTAGGGAAAAAGTTTTGGTGCTTCTTTTTAAGGGTTGGGGTTGTTTTTTTTTTTTGTTTTTGTTTTTGTTTTTGTTTTTTTTCGTGGTAATATGACAGGACGTGATTAGAAAGATACAATATAAAAGAAAATAAAATAAAAAAATATATATATATATAAGTAAAAAAAAAAATTGGTAATTTCAGTTACAGCAACTGAATTAGCTTTACTGCTGCAGCTGCTGTTTTTAGTTGTTGCTGGTAGTGGTGGTGGTCATGGCGAAGGCTGTGGTGGTCATGATGTTGTTCTTGTTTGTGACTGTGTGGTAAGTAGCTTGCTTACAAACCACATGGTTCCGAGGTTCAGTCCCACTGCATGGCACCTTGGGCAAGTGTCTTCTACTATAGCCTCGGGCTGACCAAAGCCTTGTGAGTGGATTTGGTAGATGGAAACTGAAAAGAAGCCCATCGTATATATGTATATATATGTGTTTGTGTGTCTGTGTTTGTTCCCCCAACATTGCTTGACAACCGATGCTGGTGTGTTTACGTCCCCGTAACTTAGCGGTTTGGCAAAAAAATATAGCATAAGTACTAGGCTTACAAAGAAAAAGTCCTGGGGTCGATTTTCTCGACTAAAGGCGGTGCTCCAGCATGGCCACAGTCAAATGACTGAAACAAGTAAAAGAGTAAAAGAGTATTATATTGTTGTGCTCAAAAATTAATCATTTTTTTTAGCAGTTATTAATTTTCTGGGTGTCAATCGAAGCTTTTTGTTATACGTGTTGTATCAGAAAAAATAAGTATGATTATAAATGGTTGTTTTATGGAATAAACAAAATATTTTGGCATTCGTGAAAGAGAATAAGTGAGAATAAATGTGCAATTAATAGACACTGATATTTTCACGGAATTTATTACGTTAATGTTAGAAAACAGGTCACCTTTGAAAAAAAAAAATTTTTTTAGCATTTATTTGTCATAAATTTATGTTCAATACTTATTTTCATTGCAGATCATCAATTTTTAAATATTCATGGAAATAACATTCATGATAATAAGCTAATTCCAAACACTTGATATTTAAATTTTCATTGTTATTTGATAAATTTGGTAAATTTTGATTTTATTAACAGAATTGATTTTTTTTTTAAAGTTACCTGGTTCTTTTTATAACCATTTATTATCATCACCATCCTCCTCCTCCTCCTCATCATCATCATCATTATCATCATCATCATAATCATCCTCATCATCCTCATCCTCATCATCATCCCCATCATCCTCATCATTCTCATCATCATCCTCATCATCATCATCATCATCCCCATCTTCCTCATCATCCTCATCATCATCATCCTCATCATCATCATCCTCATCATCATCATCCTCATCATCATCATCCTCATCATCAACCTCATCGTCCTCCTCCTCCTCCTCCTCCTCATCATCATCATCCCCATCATCACCCTCATTATCCTCATCATCATCATCATCATCATCATCATCGTTTAATGGACGTTAAACGATGGTGATGATGATGATGATGATGTTCTTGTTTTGCATTAACCCTTTAACATTTCATCAAACTAGTCATATTCAACCCCAAATATTCCCCCTGCTTCATGTTCAAACTGGCCAGGTCTGGCCACTCATGCATATCCTACAATGTCATTATAAAAGAAATAAACAATCATATATAGTTGCAGGAGAGGCTGTGGGGCATAGGTGCAGGAGTGGCTGTGTGGTAAGAAGCTTGCTTCCCAGCCACATGGTTCCAGGTTCAGTCCCATTGCATGGCACCTTGAGCAAGTGTCTTCTACTATAGCTTCAGGCTGACCAAAGATTTATGAGTGGATTTGGTAGACAGATACTGAAAGAAGCCCGTTTTATTTATTTATAAAAAAGCACCATCCGTTCGTGTCCGTTGCCAGCCTCGCCTGGCCCTCATGCCGGTGGCACATAAAAAGCACCATCCGTTCGTGGCTGTTTGCCAGCTATGTCTGGCACCTGTGCGGGTGGCACGTAAAAAGCACCCACTACACTCACGGACTGGTTGGCGTTAGGAAGGGCATCCAGCCGTAGAAACACTGCAAGATTTGACTGGGCTTGATGAAGCCTTCTGGCTTCACAGACCCCAGTAGAACCGTCCAACCCATGCTAGCATGGAAAACGGATGCTAAACGATGATGATGCTGATGATGATGATATATATATATATCATCATCATCATCATCATCATCATCATCATCATCGTTTAACGTATTGGTAAAAATGGTAAGATAACAAAAGAAAGAAAGAGACCTCAATATTATGTAAATAGAGGAATTTATTTACATAATATAATTGTCATATATTATATTATAATTGCTACCGAATAATTGTCACATATTGTATTATAATTGCTACCGAATATTCGTCACATATTATATTTACAGATATATAT
>NW_021826203.1:2500-22500 GCF_006345805.1 Octopus sinensis | reverse complement strand
GCTGGTGCTGGTGGTGAAGATGAGGGTGTTGGTGGTGGTGGTGGCGATGATGATGACGGTGATGGTGGTGGTGGTGGTGATGATGATACTTACAAGCACGCTCAGGAACAGAACATCCACGCAAAACACAAGACTGTATTAAAACCAGTGGTTATTATTATTATTATTATTTTTTTTTTTTTTGGTTATAAGTAAAAGTTCTTTGTTGAAATCCTGTCTGATACCCCATACAAATCTGGGAACAACAAAACAAACCGTCGACAATCGGTTGATCAGACCGGGTTATAAAGCAGAGCGAAGTTGTAAATATCAAATAAAATTTCATCTCTAAAGATGAGTTTAAGATTCTGAAAAATTATAATCTTATTAACGGAATTCTTTCTCCGAATTTGTTTGTGATTTTTATCCAAATGTATATAAGCAGCAGTAAGGTATGCACTTTCCTACCTTTCAGACCATTATTTCTTTGAATATATTATTCTATCATATCCATCCGTCCCAACGATATCTTCTCTCCTGGTCATGTCAGTAACTTGGAAATATCCTATCATGTTCTTTTTGTTTTTTTGTCTTTTCTCGTATGTTTGGTTGAGAGCAGAAGAAATGACGGAATAAAAAAAAAATAAAATTTTAATTTTTACCGTTACGAGATAGATGTGGAATGTAAACAATTGCTGTAAGGATTTTCTATTGATAAAATTCTGTAATCTTCATCCAATGTTTCTGAAAAGTTTGTTTTTTTGTTTTGTTTTGTTTTGTTATTTTTTTTTTTTTTTTTCCGCTTTTTAATCTCGCCGGAGTTTGTTAATCCGTATCAACTCTCAATCTATCCACTCAGTATCTGAGCTTAATTCTGTTTTTGAAAAGTTCAAGCTTTAATTTTTACATGGCTTATTTTCAAAATATGTTTTGACTCAATAATGATAACAACAGCAACAACAACAACAACAACAACAACAATAATAATAGTCCTTTCTACTATAAGCACAAGGCCTGAATTTTTTGTGGGGGGGGGCCAGTCAATTAGATCGACTCCAGTACGCAACTGGTACTTAATTTATGGACCCCGAAAGGATGAAAAGCAGAATTTGAACTCAGAACATAGTGATAGGTGAACTAACGCTAAGCATTTAATCCAGAGTGCTAATGATTCTGCCAGCTTGCCACATTCATAATAATAAAATAATAATAATAATAATAATAATAATAATAATAATAATAATAATAATAATGATGATGATGATGATGTGATGATGATGTTGATGATGATGATGCATGCTAGCGTTTCTGCCAGCTCACTGCCTTATATATATATATATATATGTATATATGTACATATATATATAACCCATGCTTGTCCAACCCATGCTAGCATGAAAAGCAGATGTTAAACGATGATGATGATGATGATGATATATATATATATAATATTCTATATATATATATTATAATATATATATATAATATATTATATAATATGATGATGATGATGATGATATATATATATAATTATTATTAGGGTTCAGCTAACAACTGCTTCACCACATACCGAAATTAGAAATAGGAGTTAAAAATTCCCTTTCTGCTACTATAAGAATCTCCATGATGGTAAACATACTTTTTACGAAGGCAAAGAGAAAAACAATGAATCAACATGATCAGGATTAATTTTGCCTATAAAGGTTATTTTACTGATCTACGCGTAAAATTGTTAATTAATTGATTAATTAGTTAATTAATTTAATTAATAAATTTTACCCTTCTATTATTAATTTAAAATTATATATATATACATATATATATATATATATATATATATAATATATATATATATATTATATATTATTATATATATATATATATATATATATGATAGACCGTTAGCTCCTACATGTATTTTTTTCTCTCCTTGTTTCTCTCCTTGTTTTCCTCCTTGTTTCTCTCCTTGTTTATTTTCGTAAACCTTCCCATTATATATATATATATAAGTATGTTGTAAAGCCCATGTCTTCAGAGCCTGAACATTGCTTGAAGACACAAGGCATATTATTAAATCTTACCTAGACTACATCACCATTGCATGAAACTGTTAATAGCTTAGATACTGTGTACATTAAATAATATTCATCTCTATTGGATGGAATACTTTTTTGTAGATCTTGCCTTAACAGAAATGTAAACTATATATGTATATATGCACACACAGAAAAATAGGGGTTTTTTCTTACATGAGTAAAAGATTAAAGCTGTATTTCTATTCTGATTAGAGTGTGAAAATATGTAATGAACACTGTATAGCTCCAGGTCCTTCCATCTTACACTACTTTAAAAAATCATGAAATTGTGAAACCAGTTAAGTGTAAATAAATCTTCTTAAAAACTCCAAGAGCATATTCAACCATTCTTTTCTTTACATTTCTATTCATGTAAGAAATTTATTTTCTTGTACTATGTGTGTGCATGTGTATTTATAATCTCTTCAAGTTCCGTTTAATGTCTTAATATTAATTTTACCAACAATCTATCTTTCGTATGTTGTTTATTTGTTTTTTATCATCATAAGTTTTTCATAAAATCTATGGTAGGGCAGATATGTAATTTTACCTGTTAACTATTTGTTTGGTATTTATCCTCTTCGTTTTCTCTGTAATTTTCTTGAGGAAGCATTCCATTGTATTAAAGAAATAATTTTTCCTCCTAACCCATTTCTTTGGTTTATGGTGAGTTTTACTTTTTGTGCATTTTTTCCCATTTTTTCCCCCTTCTTGTGTCTTCACCAACTTGTGGGTTTTCATCATCATCATCGTCGTTGTTTAACGTCTGCTTTCCATGCTACCATGGGTTGGATGGTTTGATTGGGGGCTGGTGAGCCAGAAGGCTGCACCAAGCTCAAATCTGATCTGGCAAAGTTTCTACAGCTGGATGCCCTCCCTAACGCCAATCACTCCGAGAATGTAGTGGGTGCTTTTACCTGCCACTGGTATGAAGGCCAGTCAGGCAGTACTGGCATCGACCATGCTCAAATGGTGCATTTTACGTGCCACCTGCACAGGAGCCAGTCAGGTGGCACTGGCAATGGTCACATTCAAATGGTGTTTTTTACATGCCTCCAGCACCTGAGCCAGTCAGGCAGCCCTGCCAATGATCATGCTCGAATGGTGCTTTTAACATTCCACTGGCACAGGTGCCAATCCGTACTGGTGGTGGTAATGGTGGTGGTGGTGGTGCTGGTGGTGCTGGTGATAGTGATAACCATGATGGTGATCATGGTACTGACGATGATGATGATGTTGTTGCTGGTGGTGGTGGTGGTGGTGATGACGAGGATAATGATGGTGGTGGTGCTAGTGGTAATGATGGTTGTGATCTTTATGGTGTTGGTGGTGGTGGTGGTGATGACGAGGATAATGATGGTGGTGGTGCTAGTGGTAATGATGGTTGTGATCTTTATGGTGTTGGTGGTGGTGGTGGTGGTGGTGGTGATGACGAGGATAATGATGGTGGTGGTGCTAGTGGTAATGATGGTTGTGATCTTTATGGTGTTGGTGGTGGTGGTGGTGGTGGTGGTGGTGGTGGTGATGGAGCAGATGGCGGCAGTGGAGGTGATGATGATAACGATGATGATGGTGATGACGATGATGATGATGCTATGGGACAGGTATAGAGCATACCACCAGAGAGGCCTTGACCAATCAACCTGCTGTAATGATAAAAGACCATAAAAAATTATAAAGTACGCTTTGATTGATATGTCGTGACCCTTGCACAGGAAGAAATCAATCACAGAAACAGAAGAAGACACTATAGAAACACAAAGATTCACAGGTAGACATGGCAATGCTGCGATTGTGTGTGTGTGTGTGTGTGTGTGCACACGTGCATTTGCATATGTGTGTGTGTTTGTGCATGTGTATGTATGTGTGTGTGTGTGCATGTGTGTGTGTTTGTGTGTATATGTGTGCGCATGTGTGTGCATACTTGTGTTTGCATGTGTACGTGTGTGGTGTATGTTTGTGGTGTGTGCGTTTGTGCATGTGTACGTATGTGTGTGTGCATGTGCGTGTCTGTGTGGTGTGTGTGTTTGTGTATGTGTGTGTGCACATGCATATGTGTGTATGCACGTGCATATGTATGTGTGTGTGAGTGTGTGTGCATGCATTCGTGTGTGTGTATGTGTGTATTCAGGTTACATTTACCAGGATACATACGATTCAGTCTGAGAACTATAGAAAATAGTCTTCCATTGGGAGTATTCCCAGCCCCTGGGAAAAGCCAAAAATCCTTGTCCAAAAAAATAAGAGCAAACTTGAGTAAATATGATCCTTTAGCATCAAGATTGACTCTGGTAAATGTAGATCCTTCCTTAGCCCTAAAGACTCATGGGGCCAGTTTCTGAGTTTCTGTGGCGCATATATTCCCCCTGGGTGAGATGCCAGTCCATTGCAGGATTACTCACTCTTTCCAGCTGAGTGGATGAGAGAAATGGGAAATGGGAAGTGTTTTACTTAATAACACAATGCATCACCCTATCCAGGAATTGAAACTATGATCTTATTATGCTCATCAGTCCAACACCTTAACCACAAAGCCACATTAAGTGTAATGCTTGTCTTTCCGCATCATCATCATCATCATCATCATCGTTTGACGTCCGTTCTCCATGCTAGCATGGGTTGGACGGTTCGACCGGGGATCTGGGAAGCCAGAAGGCTGCACCAGGCTCCAGTCTTATCTGGCAAAGTTTCTACAGCTAGATGCCCTTCCTAACGCCAACCACTCCGTGAGTGTAGTGGGTGCTTTTTACGTGCCACCTGCACTGGTGCCAGGCAAGGCTGGCATCGGCCACGGTCGGATTGGTGCATTTTATGGAAGCCAGTCAAGGCGGCACTGGCTTCGGCTACGATTCGGATGGTACTTTTTACATGCCACCGACACGGAAGCCAGTCGAAGCGGCGCTGGCATCGGCCACAATTCGGATAGTGCTTTTTACGTACCTCCAGTCCCAGGGCCCTGGCATCTGCCAGGTGCTAGTCATAGGATTGGTTCAATTTCGATTTCACTTGCCTCAACAGGTCTTCGCAAGCAAGGGGGGTTGCCATAGGTGCCTGTCGTCGGATGAGGTTCGATATCGACTTCGCTTGCCTCAACAGGTCTTTGTGTGTCCAAGGGGGGAAAGGCATGCATAAGTGGGCTGGACTCACTTGTCCTGCCTGGTCTTCTCACGCACAGCATATTTCCAAAGGTCTCGGTCGCTGGTCATTTCCTCAGTGAGACCCAAGGTTCGAAGGTCGTGGTTCCCATAGCTTCAAGATTTCGATAATGTGCTTGTTTATTTCTAGAATGACATTGTAGGGTAGGTGCAAGATAATGGTGACAATGACAATAATGTCCATGTTGATGACGGTAATGGTCAACGCTGATGATGGTAATGAGGACGACAACAAGGATGACATTAATGTTGACGATGATGATGGTGATGGTAACGATAGCGAATGATAACAAGAACAAAGATGATAGGGACGATAATGACGACACTAATGATGGTGAAAATGATGGTGGTGGTGGTTGTGGTTACGATGATGATGATGATGATGATTTCTCTTTTCTCTTTCTCTTTTACTTGTTTCAGTCATTTGACTGTGGCCATGCTGGAGCACCACGTTACCCGAGCAAATCGACCCCAGACTTATTCTTTGGAAGCCTAGTACTTATTCTATCGGTCCTCTTTTACCGAACAGCTAAGTTACGGGGACGTAAACACACCAGCATCAGTTGTCAAGTGATGTTGGGGGGGGGGACAAGCACAGACGCACAAACATATACACACACATACATACATACACACACACACACACACACACATATATATATATATTATTTATATATATATATTATTTATATTCCTGAGCGCCATACTAATACAATTGTTTGTTTGTACTCCACCTGCCTTCGTCTTTTGTTTATTTTCATAAAGCTTCCCGTTATATATATATATATATACATATATACGACGGGCTTCTTTCAGTTTCCGTCTACCAAATCCACTCACAAGGCTTTGGTCGGACCGAGGCTATAGTGGAAGACACTTGCCCAAGGTGCCACGCAGTGCAACTGAACCCGGACCCATCTGGTTGGTAAGCAAGCTACTTACCGCACAGCCACTCTTGTGCCTATGTTGATGAATTGTATATAAAAATATAATTTTAGGCTGAATCTTCACAAATTGTGATTCTGTGTTTTATGTTATTGATTCTGAAGCAATAACAGGAATGAAACAACAAATGTATTTTATTTATATATGAAATAAATAACCGTTGATATGATATTCACTTTACATAACTAATATAAACCTTTGCAATGGTATGAAACAGTTAATAAATATTCTGCAAGACTATGCAGTCTTTATCTGTTCTGCATTATCAAATATTTCAACAAAAATTTGGATTTATGGTGACAAAAATATATTAGCTCGGAATGATTATTTAGGATAAAACCTCTATCATGGTCATCATCATGATAGGCGCAGGAGTGGCTGTGTGGTAAGTAGCTTGCTTACCAACCACATGGTTCTGGGTTCAGTCCCACTGTGTGGCACCTTGGGTAAGTGTCTTCTACTATAGCCTCGGGCCGACCAAAGCCTTGTGAGTGGATTTGGTAGATGGAAACTGAAAGAAGCCCATCATATATATGTATATGTATATATATGTATGTGCATGTTTCTGTGTCTGTGTTTGTCCTCCAAACATCGCTTGACAACCGATGCTGGGGTGTTTACGTCCCCGTAACTTAGCGGTTCGGCAAAAGAGACCGATAGAATAAGTACTAGGCTTCCAAAGAATAAGTCCCGGGGTCGATTTGCTTGACTAAAGGCGGTGCTCTAGCATGGCCGCAGTCAAATGACTGAAACAAGTAAAAGAGTAAAAGAATATTATCATCATCATCACCATCATCATTGTCATTTCATATCCGCTTTCCATGCTTGCATGGGTTAGACAGGTTGCCACTGTCTGTGTCAGCATTTTTCAAAGTCACTTCCCTCTAAGATGGGTAGGAGGACTATGTCTCACAACTATATTTCAATGTTTTGATTTGGTTCCCACAGATGGATGCCCTTTCTATCATCAGCCCTTTTACTGCGTGGAACAATATATTTATTCTTCAGAAATACAAAGAGCACAACTATCAACCACAATCACTCTTAGTAAATGGTTTGATGTTTTCTAATACCTTCTGAAGTTTGCAATATTGTCACTTGTTTAGAAACCAGATATACGCTTACAAACTTATGTCAAAACAGCTTTCAAGATTTTTGAAAATGTATTTATGTTGATAAAATCTTAACTTGAAAGGATTTCTGGTTAACCTGATATAACCTTAAGAAAAACTGAATCATGGGCTAGGGTTAGGGTTAGGGCAGTAAATACATAGGCATCCAAAATTTCTCGAGAAAAATTATTTGATAGACATTGTGCATAGGTAAAACAAACGAAAAAGAGGGAAAATTATATGTAGACAGCCTAAGACATTTGCTGTTAATATTTACTTTTTTGCAGCAAAATTTTGTGTAAAGCTATAACTAAATTTAAGATTTTATGGTGTTCCAGAAAATTTTATCTTTAAATGAAAAATGTTCTGATAATATGTCTCCACATTAGCTGAAAGATTAAAGCATAACTAGAACATTAAAACAAATGATTTCAGGCTGTCTATTTTTCTGAATCTAAGAATTTATCTTATTACTATTTATGCAGGTGGGCTGAAAATTTCATAGGCTGACTTCAAGGTAATGCTAGGGCTGTGAAATCTTGTCTGCATTAATTTCAATTCTTCTTATTAATAAGTGCATTTTATCTTTCCAGGTAAACTGACATCTAATTGTTCAAAGAAGGCTTCTAAAATAACTAGTACTGACTTCTCTTGAAAATAGGCAAAATTTGGCATTGTGGTGTTTTCAAGTACTTGCAGGAAAAAAGCTTATGAACAGTACAAAAAAGGACAGCTAAATTTAGGAGGAGAAAGAAGAATTTTGAAGATGACACTTGGTACTCTGAGTTCCAAGTGTGTCACTAGTCTTCGGTTATTGACTCAATAGCTGAAGACTAGTGACTCGCTTGAAACTCAGAATATCAAGGAGTTTGAATCAAACTATTTTGATCCCTACATGTAACTCCCAATAAACGTATTGAAAGCCCTTCTTTCATTTGTCTACTCACTTGTATATATATCATAAGAAGGAAGTCAATTTACTTGAATTAATGGTTCCTCATAAAGTTAACACAGGTGCCACTCAGGTTCGAAGGACTGACCATTATGAAACTTTCCTTGAGGAATATGAAGATGCATCCTCAAAAGTAGAGCATTTCCAACCAATGTTGGATGTAGAGGATTCATTGAACACAGTGTGAGGCGACTGTTGTTGCTGCTAAGCCTAACTCACTATGAAGCAAAAACTATCATGAATGATATCCAGACTAAGTGGGGAAAGCAAGAGATTGGATTAGGCTAAAAACAGATGATGAGAAATTGTTAGAAGAATATTGGGTGAAATCTAGTAACCAGTTGATCTTGCAAAGCAGGGCCTCATTTCAGTGATGTAGGCACCAGTGCACAATGATGCTGTTGAGAGGAAGGCCCTGAAAAGGTGCACATTTTCTCCTGATGAACCCCCATAAGCTTGATACCATCTGGTATGTAGCACTTTCAATTGGTAGCACTTTGCCATAACATCCTCATATTTACTTTTTTAAGTGATAAATCTTCATAAAAAGATGGCGCAGGAGCGGCTGTGTGGTAAGTAGCTTGCTAACCAACCACATGGTTCTGGGTTCAGTCCCACTGCGTGGCATCTTGGGCAATTGTCTTCTACTATAGCCCTGGGCCGACCAATGCCTTGTGAGTGGATTTGGTAGACGGAAACTGAAAGAAGCCTGTCGTATATATGTATATATATGTATATGTGTATGAGTGTGTATATGTTTGTGTGTCTGTGTTTGTCCCCCTAGCATTGCTTGACAACCGATGCTGGTGTGTTTGCGTCCCCATCACTTAGCTGTTCGGCAAAAGAGACCGATAGAATAAGTACTGGGCTTACAAAAGAATAAGTCCCGGGGCCGATTTGCTCGACTAAAGGTTTTGCTCCAGCATGGCCGCAGTCAAATAACTGAAACAAGTAAAAGAGTAAAGAGTAAGAGTATGACTTTTGTGTCACTCTGTGTATATTTATAGGATAAAAGCAATGTATCAGAAAATCTTTATATATAAAAGTGAGGTTGTGTCTGTCTCCTACGATTTAGATTCCTAACTACTCCCACATTTTGTGGTGCAGTTTAACCAAGTATCTTATAGTCGTGATTCATATCGAGCCCTTCTGGGTATTAGCGCGCGTCTACGATGAGTCTATGATTTAAAAAAAAAATTTACCATCAATTTTTCCCATTTTTAATGCATTTTCTTCGCTATTATATAAGGGAAGTAACTCTCTAAAAATGTCTACGATGAGTCAACGATTTAAAAAAAAAATTACCATCATTTTTTTTCCATTTTTAATGCATTTTTTCGCTATTATATAAGGGAAGTAACTCTCTAAAAATGTCTACGATGAGTCAATGATTTAAAAAAAAATTTACCATAATTTTTTTCCATTTTTAATGCAATTTTTTTGCTATTTTTTAGCTATAACTCTCTAAAAATGCTTATATAGTTATTTCCCTTACAAACCCGAGCAACGCCGGGCGATACTGCTAGTCTTTTATAAAATTATAATAATAGCTGACAAATGATTGAAGCTAAACATAGATACAGTAATTTTTTAATTTGGCTTCCTAAATGGTAAATATTTAAAGATTTCTAAATTTAAAGTGGTGTCTCAGAGATTAACAATCTGGAAGTTTGTTTTCTACAGTAACCTTTAGGTGTTAATATTTCAAAGAGTTCAAATATATTTTTATATTCACTGAACCTATTTTACTGTTTGAGCATTCATATTATCTGCCATAATGAACCAATCACGACAGTATAAACCACATTGTAAATTATTGGACTTATGTAATAAGTGTAAAATATAAAACTAATAAGCTCCACAGATTTGCACAAAGTTCGGTTGCCACCAACACAATTGTCACATCAAAGGAATTAACGTCATTGTTCTTTAATGCATAGAACATTATTAGCAGAAAGTAATGATCGCTTCTTGTGAGCATAATTATTTTGATATTGGAATCGCTGATTGAAATATAATTCCTGGCAAAAGATAATGCTTTTTGGAGCAGAGATTTAGTTATTGAATCAATAGAAAACCAGGTGAATTTATAACAATGCATATTGCCAGTACTAATAATTCGGTTAATAAGAGAAATATGGTTTTTCCATAAAACTAGATGGGTTGTTCATTTAAATACAGATATGCACATATCATAGGTGCAGGAGTGGCTGTGTGGTAAGTAGCTTGCTAAACAACCACGTGGTTCCGGGTTCAGTCCCACTGCATGGCATCTTGGGCAAGTGTCTTCTGCTATAGCCCCGGGCCGACCAATGCCTTGTGAGTAGATTTGGTAGATGGAAACTGAAAGAAGCCTGTCGTATATATATATATATATATATATATATATATATATATGTGTGTGTGTGTGTGTGTGTGTGTTTTTGTGTCTGTGTTTGATCCCCTAGCATTGCTCGACAACCGATGCTGGTGTGTTTACATCCCCGTCACTTAGCGGTTCGGCAAAAGAGACCGATAGAATAAGTACTGGGCTTACAAAAGAATAAGTCCCGGGGCCGATTTGCTTGACTAAAGGTGGTGCTCCAGCATGGCCGCAGTCAAATGACTGAAACAAGTAAAAGAGTAAAGAGTATATGTTTGTGTGTGTGTGTGTGTGTGTGTGTGTGAGTGTGTGTGATGTGTGGCCTAGTGGCTAGGGTGTTACATTCACAATCTAGCGATCATGGGTTCGATTCCCAGACTGGGTAGTGGTGTGTTGTGCTATTGAGTAAAACACTTCATTTCATGTTGCTCCAGTCCACTCGGCCGTAACTTGATCACCCTGCGATGGAATAACCTTCTGGTTGGTGGTGAGCTTCTTTCAACTTCTGTCTATTAAATCCACTCACAAGGCTTTATTTGGCCCAGGGCTATGGTAGAAAACACTTTGCCCAAGGTGCCATGCAGTAGGTCTGAACCGGGAACCATGTGGTTTGAAAACAGACTTCTTACCACACAGCCATGCCTGCACCTATGTATATATGGTGTGTTAATGAATGAATTCCAACATTGGATGTAAAGTCAAATTTATTGTAACAAAAGAAAAAGATTTGTTGTGAAAAAAAGAGGGGATTGGCTGTGACTTAGGTTTTGGACATATTTGTCGATGATATTTTTTGTGAAAAAATTCTATAAGAGAAGAAAGATTTTGCGTTTGTGAGATGCGCTTGGTAGCTAGATATTTAGGCCTCATTTATGCCAAAATAGTAATGAATGATATTTAGTGTTTGAAATTAAAGGAAATACTAATGTACCTATATATATATAATTTATAAGTAAGGGCAAAAAAAAAATTTTCTAATGCCAAAATATGCCAAAAATAGACACAACGTTAATAACCATGTCTATTTTCTTCATATTTTGGCATTAGAAATTTTTTCTTTTGCTCTTACTTATAAATTGTTTATAAATTTAACCTTTAAAGGTATTTTTTAATATGCTGGCCACTGATAGAATTTTTTTTGAAAAAATTTTATCCTAAATTAGATGTGTATGTATATATATATATATATATATATTATATATATATATAATATATATATATATACACACACACACACATATACACATGCACACACACACACACACACACACACACACATACACACACATATATATAGTTAAATTTTGGGGATGGTCACTTTTTTGCCAACATACACTATTTATTTGTTTTTCAATTTAGCTTTATTATTATTATTATTGTTGTTATTAGTTTATTTGTCAGAGTTCTTTCCTTACACATTGCGTGGCCTCTTCAATGACTTTCTGTTCTTCATGTCTCCTCTTCCCTCTGGTCTTGACCTGTGCATTCCATTTTGTAAAAAAAAAAATTGACCATCCCCAAGAATCTTGCACAACAAATACATAGACACATATATATTATATATATATATATATATATAATGAAGACATACAATAGAAATACAAAATGGCTGACGGTTAGTAAGGAGAGACACAAATAATGAGAAGAAAACAAAGGACCACTGATGCAGTCACAGGAGTGTGACGAAAGAACTCTGGCCGTAATAAGATTAAGATTAATATAAAAAATAAATAACACTGAAGCAAAGTAACACCAAATATATAGTGCGTGTGTTTTTATTGGCTAAACTGGCAAAATTACCATTCCGAAATATAACAATATCTGTTTCAACACACACACGACTTCACATAAAAAATCTTGCACAACAAATATTTAAATGTACTATATATATATATATATGTGTGTGTGTGTGTGTGTGTGTGTGTGTGTGTGTGTGTGTGTGTGGAGCCACATTGGCCCAGTGGTTAGAGCAGCGGACTTGCGGTCATAGGATCGCGGTTTCGATTCCCAGACCGGGCGTTGTGAGTGTTTATTGAGCGAAAACACCTAAAGCTCCTCGGGGCTCCTGCAGGAGGTGGTGGCGATCCCTGCTGTACTCTTTCGCCACAAATTTCTCTCACTCTTTCTTCTGTTGGCCTGCTCGCTTAGCCAGTGGGGTGGCGTCATTTGAAGGCTAAAACAATGCGAAGCGCATTGTGACCAGCGATGTGTAGCAACATCTGATAGCCTGGTCGGTCACGGTGATATATATATATACATATGTATATATATATTCATATATATATATATATATATAAAATATTATTTGAGACAAAACCACTATTTTGCAAACAAACAAGGAAAGACTAATCATACAAATTTAATAAATCAAAAAACGCCACACAACGTTTCTTGCTATATACACACACACACACATATACACATGCACACACACACACACACACATACACACACATATATATAGTTAAATTTTGGGGATGGTCACTTTTTTGCCAACATACACTATTTATTTGTTTTTCAATTTAGCTTTATTATTATTATTATTGTTGTTATTAGTTTATTTGTCAGAGTTCTTTCCTTACACATTGGGTGGCCTCTTCAATGACTTTCTGTTCTTCATGTCTCCTCTTCCCTCTGGTCTTGACCTGTGCATTCCATTTTGGTAAAAAAAAAATTGACCATCCCCAAGAATCTTGCACAACAAATACATAGACACATATATATATATATATATATATATATATATAATGAAGACATACAATAGAAATACAAAATGGCTGACGGTTAGTAAGGAGAGACACAAATAAGTGAGAAGAAAACAAAGGACCACTGATGCAGTCACAGGAGTGTGACGAAAGAACTCTGGCCGTAATAAGATTAAGATTAATCTAAAAAATAAATAACACTGAAGCAAAGTAACACCAAATATATAGTGCATGTGTTTTTATTGGCTAAACTGGCAAAATTACCATTCCGAAATATAACAATATCTGTTTCAACACACGACTTCACATAAAAAATCTTGCACAACAAATATTTAAACGTACTATATATATATATATGTGTGTGTGTGTGTGTGTGTGTGTGTGGAGCCACATTGGCCCAGTGGTTAGAGCAGCGGACTTGCGGTCATAGGATCGCGGTTTCGATTCCCAGACCGGGCGTTGTGAGTGTTTATTGAGCGAAAACACCTAAAGCTCCTCGGGGCTCCTGCAGGAGGTGGTGGCGATCCCTGCTGTACTCTTTCGCCACAAATTTCTCTCACTCTTTCTTCTGTTGGCCTGCTCGCTTAGCCAGTGGGGTGGCGTCATTTGAAGGCTAAAACAATGCGAAGCGCATTGTGACCAGCGATGTGTAGCAACATCTGATAGCCTGGTCGGTCACGGTGATATATATATATACATATGTATATATATATTCATATATATATATATATATATATAATAAATATTAGGGAATTAATCCAAACTTACAGGGAAAAATCAGATTTAGGATTGAATCCAATTTTATAGTAAAATATTATATTATATTAAATTAGAGACAAAACCACTATAAGGCAAATCATACAATGAAAAGCTTAAACCAATACATACGATTATTTAATTTATATTATTTAAATATATAACAAAATTATTAAAAAAATATAATTAATATAACACTACGATCGTTTCATGGCTGTTAATTTCTTTAAATTTTCAAGTTACAGTCATTCATCAGGTGGTTTAAATATTTATCTTGATAAATATTTAAACCACCTGATGAATGACTGTAACTTGAAAATTTAAAGAAATTAACAGCCATGAAACGATCGTAGTGTTATATTAATTATATTTTTTTAATAATTTTGTTATATATTTAAATAATATAAATTAAATAATCGTATGTATTGGTTTAAGCTTTTCATTGTATGATTGCCTTATAGTGGTTTTGTCTCTAATTTAATATAATATATATATATATATATATATATATATATATAATATATATATATATATATTACACACATTGAAATTTATATGTATGTATGTATGTCATCATAATCATCATCATCATCATCATTTAACGTCCACTGTCCATGCTGGCGTGGGTTGGACAGTTTGACCAGAGCAGGCAAGCTGGGGAGCTGCACCAAACTCCATCCAATCTGATTTGGCATGGCTTCTGCAGCTGGATGCCCTTCCTAGTGCCAACCACTTTACAGAGTGTGCTTCGTGCTTTTACGTAGCACTGCACGGGTGCTTTCACATGGTGCCACATGGACGCTTTTAGGTGACACCACACAGGTGCTTTTACATGCCACGCTGCTTCTATACTTCATGTAACTTGCACCCTATGAGGTCTACCCTTGTTAGGTTAAACCAGCCTTTGCAGCTGGTCTTTGAAATGGCTTCCAATGAGAAGCCCTGTCACTTTTGCTGGTACTCAGCCAGGGGGCCAGAGCAACAGCTACATAGGTATGCAGTTTAAATCACATATAAAGTTACATGAACACTTATATATATATATATATAGGCGCAGGAGTGGCTGTGTGGTAAGTAGCTTGTTTACCAACCACATGGTTCCGGGTTCAGTCCCACTGCATGGCACCTTGGGCAAGTGTCTTCTACTATAGCCTCGGGCCGACCAAAGCCTTGTGAGTGGATTTGGTAGATGGAAACTGAAAGAAGCCCGTCGTATATTTGCATATATATATATATATATATACGTGTGTGTGTTTGTGCGTCTGTGTTTGTCCCCCTAGCATTGCTTGACAACCGATGCTAGTGTGTTTATGTCCCCGTTACTTAGCGGTTCGGCAAAAGAGACTGATAGAACAAGTACTGGGCTTACAAAAGTCCCGGGGTTGAGTTTCTCGATTAAAGGCAGTGCTCCAGCATGGCCACAGTCAAATGACTGAAACAAGTAAAAGAGTAAAAGAGTATATAACAAGGCAGAAACGTTAGCACACCGAGTGAAATGCTCAGCAGGATTTTGTCTGCCGTTACATTCTGAGTTCAAATTCTGCCAAGGTCGACTTTGCCTTTCATCCTTTTAGGGTCAATAAATTAAGTACCAGTTGCATACTGGAGTAGATCTAATCGACTGGACACCCCAGTCCCCAAAACTTTTGGGCTTTGTGCCTAGAGTAGAGAAGTATATATATAATTATGAGCACAGGTATCATCATCATCATTTAACGTCCATTTTCCATGCTGGCATGGGTTGGACAGTTTGACAGAAGCCGGCCAGCCAGAAGAATGCACCAAGCTCCACTGTCTTTTTTGGCATGGTTTTATGGCTGGATGCAACCTTATGTTACACACCCTGTTACAGTGGACTAGGTGCTTTCTGCATAACACCAGCACCAGTTAGGCCTGATTGATATGTACATTATAAATAAACCCCAGCTTATTACACAGAATTACATCAAATATTTCAAGACAGTATTTTCATCAACATAGCTATTAGTGGATGACTAAATAAGTAAACCAGTGAAATTATCATACATAGACACTGCTATACATATAATTAGGTATGTATATATTTGCATATATTATAAACTTATATATAATTAGAGTCAAATATTTAAAGTAATTTAAAGAAATTTAAAATAATTTGCCATGGGGTGGGAATTAATATCTCAGCTAATACTACCACCTTACTGTTCTCAAACTGTTTATTCTTAATTAGCCAGGTTAATAATTTTATACACTTAAGCTTATGTACACCAATTTGGAGCCTCCCACCCACCCAGCTAGTTACCTCTTACTTTCACCTTGACGACTAGTTTTCAATTAATGGAATTTGTCATATCCCAAAAGGTAATAAAATTCTATTTTATCTTAACCAATCTAACGAGCAGATTACAAATTATTTATAGAATTTTTATCAACTTACAAATACAGTATGTGTGTGTGTATGTGTGTTTGTATGTTTGTATTTAAAATTATTCTTTTATTCTTTTATTTGTTTCAGTCATTTGACTGCAGCCATGCTGGAGCACCACTTTTAGTTGAACAAATCAACCCCAGGACTTATTCTTTGTAAGCCTAGTACTTATTCTATCGGTATCTTTTGCCAAACTGCTAAGTTACGGGGACATAGACATGACGCCATCAGTTGTCAAGCAATGGTGGGGGACAAACACAGACATACAAACACACACACATACATACATACATACATACATACATATATATATGTATATTAGTACACTCTCAGAGTGGTTGGCGTTAGGAAGGGCATCCAGCTGTAGAAGCTCTGCCAGATCAAGATTGGAGCCTGGTTTGCCATGTGGTTTGCCATCCTCAGTCAAATCATCTAACCCATGCTAGCATGGAAAGCGAACGTTAAACAATGCTGATGATGATATATATATATATATATATATATATATATATATATATATATACACGATACGCTTCTTTCAGTTTCCGTCTACTAAATCCACTCAAAAGGCTTTGGTCAGCCTGAGGCTATATTAGAAGACACTTACCCAAGGTGCCATGCAGTGGGACTGAACCTAGAACCATATGACTGGTAAGCAGGCTACTTACCACACAGCCACTCCTGCACCTATGTATAGAATTTTTATCAACTTACATATATATGTGTTTGCTTGTGCATGTGTGTCTGTATGCTTGTATTTTAAATTATGTAATTTTAGCTAAATGTGTGTATGTGTGTGTCTTAGTGTCTGTGTTTGTCTTCCACCACCACTTGACAACTGTTGTTGGTGTGTTTATGTCCCTGTAACTTAGTGGTTCAGCAAAAGAGACCAACAGTGTAAGTCCTAGGCTTTAAAAAAAAAAGAAGTCCAATATATCGAATGGCTGCAAAGGCTCAGTAGAGTCAAGCAGGAATCAAAGGGATCTATAAACAAAAAACGGACAAGAATCATTGCTTTAGAATGCTGTTTTTTGACAACTATAAAAGGAAAATGTTGTGTGAGTATAATATGTGCCAGGTAGATTGTAGTCATCTTAGCATTGGAAAGTTATTGTCTAAAACTGGGATGGTTTTGTTATTTTGCCAGTGGTCACAGAACAAAACCAAAAATGAAAATAAAATGGGTGTGTAACATAAGGTTGCTGTTTCTTTAAAGAAAAAAAGCATGCCTACCAAGCTATATTCCTGATAAATGGGGCTTTACATGGCTGAGTGATTTGGGGGGGGGGGCTTGTTTCATGGGTAAAGAAGCATCTATTATTCTTTTATGGAAATTTTTGTTTCTCTTTGTTTCTGAGTGGTGGTGGTGTGGTGGTGGTGGTGGTGGTGGTGGTGGTGTGGTTGTGGTGACGTAGGTGGTGGTGGTGGTGGTGGTGGTGGTGGCGGTGGGGGGTATGTAAGTGGTTGGCATCTTTCTGGTTATTGTCACCGCATGTCAAAATCTTTTAAAAAAATTTTTTCATGTATCATATAGATTTTTCTGGAATAAATGAATAACAAATTTGGATTCAGCGTCAAAAATTTTGCGAAAATGTTACAGGTGTTCAAAGTTTGATCATTTTTAGAGTTTTCAGCCAATCAGAAAACAGCGCATTCACTGCTGCTTCCATCATCTGTCCTAGTAGCAAGAAAGCGGGGTGGGGCGCCAGCATGTGAAAACATTGAACTAGCTACAATAAACACTGAAAAACATTAAAACATTCATGAGGAAATTAAATATTTAAAAGCAAGTAGCAAACCAACAGGAGTTGCTAGAAATAACGGTGAAAACATAAAAATATACATGAGCAAAGTAAACAGTAAAAACAGTGAGAAACATTAAAACATTCATGAGCAAATTAAATATTTAAAAGCTACGAGCAAACCAACAGAAGTTGCTAGAAATCACAGTCAAAACAAAAATATACATGAGCAAAGTAAACAGTAAAAACAGTGAGAAACATTAAAACATTCGGGAGTAAATTAAATATTTAAAAGCAAGAAGCAAACCAACAGGAGTTGCTAGAAATAACAGTCAAAAACATAAAAATATACACGAGCAAAGTAAACAGTAAAAACACTTTAAAACATTAAAACATTTGCAAGCAAATTAAATATTTCAAAGCTACGAGCAAACCAACAGGAGTTGCTAGAAATAACAGTCAAAACATAAAAAATATAACATGAGCAAAGTAAACAGTAAAAACAGTGAGAAACATTAAAACATGTATGAGCAAATTGAATATTTAAAAGCAACAAGCAAACCAACAGGAGTTGCTAGAAATAACAGTCTAAATATAAAAATATGCACGAGCAAAGTAAAAATATACACAAGCAAAGTAAAAGGCGCAGGAGTGGCTGTGTGGTAAGTAGCTTGTTTACCAACCACATAGTTCTGGGTTCAGTCCCACTGCGTGGCACCTTGGGCAAGTGTCTTCTACTATAGCCTCGGGCCGACCAAAGCCTTGTGAGTGGATTTGGTAGACGGATTCTGAAAGAAGCCCGTCGTATATGTATATATATATATATATATATATATATATATATGCGTGTGTGTGTTTGTGTGTCTGTGTTTGTCCCCCTAGCATTGCTTGACAACCGATGCTGGTGTGTTACTTAGCAGATCGGCAAAAGAGACTGATAGAATAAGTACTGGGCTTACAAAAGAATAAGTCCCGGGGTCGATTTGCTCGATTAGAGGTGGTGCTCCAGCATGGCCGCAGTCAAATGACTGAAACAAGTAAAAGAGTAAAGAGTATTCATGAGCAAATTAAATATTTAAAGGCTACGAGCTAATCAACAGGAGTTGCTAGAAATAACAGTCAAAACATTGCTTGAAACAGATATTTATATGTTAAAAAATTCAAGAGCAAAAGTTTGCAATACACTCTAGGATTTTATAAAATAAATCATCTTTCTTATATCTCCTTCTCCACGTAAATTCACAAAGATAAGAATCAACGATGGAATGGTGTGTCCCACACTGGCGTTTGTTTCCACACTTTCTTTTGAGTTTATAAATTCAATGCTATGGTTCACAGTTCTATGTTTGAAATCATGGGTCACAGTTTCTGGGATATGGTTATAAGCTTGCCACAGGTCACTGAATATAGTGGTTTCTGGAAGAACTGAGTGTCATATGTTTGATGTGCTGACTTCACATACTTCATTTTTGAAAGTGTTTGCTCATTGACTTAAGTTGTTCCAAACACTGATGCCATACCAGAGGCAAATGAACTCTCATTGCAGGTACTTACACAAAAGATATAGCGCCATGGCTGGCTGGATGAACTAACTTAGCAGGACAGATCCAGCCCACAGGCCACAGTTTGGTGACCCATGCTTTAAACCATGGATCAGCGAACCAGGTTAAATTACCCAAAGGCGAATAAAAATGAAATTATTGTGTGTAATGAGGACTCGTTAGACATAAGTAAAATTATATAAAAAACCTATTCCTAGTTACGACAGAAATTTTTCATTTGGCAACGCTGCATCTGTCCAATATAAGGG
>NW_021826202.1:42500-45715 GCF_006345805.1 Octopus sinensis | reverse complement strand
TCGCTTACTCCAGGATTGCTTTCTCTGAACATTTCGGTAGATAATCCATTTCTCATCACCTGTCACAATTTGCTTTAAAGAAGGTGCGTTTTCATTCCGTTTATAAAGCGAATCACAGATGGAAATGCAATCCAAAAGGTTCTTCTCGCTCAACTCATGTGGTACCCAAGATTTACCAGGTGCTCATGAACGACGGTTGAGGCTTTCTGCCAATTCTCGGGTTGTGCAATGTGGGAATGACTTGATTTGGTCATCATCTGTAGTGGATGGTCTGCCTAATCGCTCTTTATCTATAAGGCTACAATCACCAGTTCGGAACCTTGCGAACCACTTCCGTACAGTTCTTTCGGATAAAGAAACATCACCGTAAAATGCGCATATTTCTTTGGCTGTATGTCAGGCATTTTTCCTTTTTCGGAAAAAAAAGCATCAAGTGCCGAAAATGAACTTTATCTTCCATTATAAAGGGTTACAGAATTAACACAGGTTATAGGAACATAAACCTTTTCCCACAAAAAGATAGCTTAAACTGTGCTCTAAATGGAGGTGTAGTCAAATCCTATTTTACGGACTCAACCATGTCTAAATAAGTCGAAGGTAAGCGTACTATAAATCGGCACGAACTTTCCGTACAACCCAATATATATATATATATATATATATATATATAATATATATATATATATATATATATATATATATGAACAAGTTTTGAATACGGTATTTCGCCCGTCGCAACGTTCTGAGGTCAAATTCCGCCGAGGGTCAACTTTGCTTTTGATCCTTTGGGTTTGATAAATTAAGTAACCAGTTGAGGACTGTGGTCGATATGATCGACTGTTCCCTCCTCACAAAATCTAGGCCGTGTGCTTATCGTAGAAAGGATTATTTCACGCTACGAGGAGCTCATCCGAGAAGAGAGAATAAGAATGATTCAAGTAAATAGTTCTCACGTGGGTGAGCTCAAACAATTGCTCCTTTAGCAACACAGCGATTACTGAAACGTGGCACAATTTATCAGGTTATCGTCCCTTACAAGTAACGACAAAGGGTTTATGGATATATATTAAGGCGGTGAGCTGGCAGAAACGTTAGCACGCCGGGCGAAATGCTTAGCGGTATTTCGTCTGCGTTACGTTGTGAGTTCAAATTCCGCCGAGGTCGACTTTGCCTTTAATCCTTTCGGGGTCCATAAATTAAGTACCAGTTACAAACTGGGGTCGATGTAATCGACTTAATATCTATGTCTGTCCTTGTTTGTTCCCTCTGTGTTTAGCCCCTTGTGGGTAAAGAAATAGGCTTATGGATATATATATACACGAGCAAAACGACCCCGTCCAATGGACGGTGCTGAGTTGTCAAACATTTAAACCAAATTTTCTCAAAACAACTTGTCCAACCGTCCCATTTTGTGGCATTATTTCAAGCCAGCCGGCTTGTTATGCGCAAACTGCACGTGCATTTTTCTCGCGTACGCGTAGTATTGAACTCAACAGCTGATGTACTTGCGCGCACAAATGCACGTTCCCACGGCTTTATCGATCGCATTCTCACCTGGAATCGATTTTTGTAATTCTTTCAAGACTTATACACCCTCTGATACCGTCGGTATCTACACATCAAATTTGAGCGAAATCGGATGGAGGATGCCCGAGATTCTAGAAGACACACACACAGACAGAACGGGTTTTATATAATAGATACATGTGTGTGTGTGTGTGTGTGTGTGTAGGTAGGTAGATAGATAGATAGATAGATAGAATGAGAGATAGATAGATAGATAGATAGATAGATAGACAGCAGACAGACAGACGACAGACAGACAGACAGACGACAGACAGACAGACAGACAGACGACAGACAGACAGACAGACAGACGACAGACAGACAGACATGACAGACAGCAGATAAGATAGATAGATAGTAGATAGATAGATAGATTAGATAGATAGATAGATAGATAGATAGATAATAGATAGATAGATAGATAGATGATAGATGAGACTGTATTGGTAACGTCTATTGCGTGGCAGCAATGAAAGTTTCAGATGTATAAACGAATGTAAATAGCATCAGCTTTTAATATAAATCCTTTATATTTATGAGAGACAGCTGGAAAGAAAATACTCAAATATGCTAGAAGTACCCTGCTTCAACTATATGGTTCTGATTTTGAATATTGCCCATGATACCAATGGTGTGTGTGTGTGTATATATTATATATATATATATACTAGCAGTATCGCCCGGCGTGCTCGGGTTTGTAAGGGAAATAACTATATAAGCATTTTTAGAGAGTTATAGCCAAAAAATAGCAAAAAATGCATTAAAAATGGGAAACAATTATGGTAAATTTTTTTTTAATCGTTGACTCATCGTAGACATTTTTAGAGAGTTACTTCCCTTATATAATAGCGAAAAAATGCATTAAAATGGAAAAAAGTGTTGGTAAATTTTTTTTTTAAATCGTCGACTCATCGTAGACGCGCGCTAATACCCAGAAGGTCTCGATATGAATTACGACTATAAGATACCCGCTTTTGGTTAAACTGCACCGCAAAATGCGGGAGTAGTTAGGAATCTAAATCGTAGGAGACAGACACACAACTTACTTTTATATATAAAGATATATATATATGGCATACATGCATAAATATACCTTTATGAAAATTTTGTAATGTGTCCCAATATCTCTCTATATATAAACGGCAGTTAGTCTGTGCGTGTTTCTGTGTGTCTGTCAGGTTGTACCCTCACCCTGACCACGGCTTTCAACCGATTCTGATGAAACTTGACACACACATAGCCCAATGTCATAATCACAAAACAACGCAGCCAAAATTTTGAAAAGTCCCCCAGTTCTGAAAAAAATCGATAAATTCGACATGGGGGGAAAATTAGAACATGAACCACAAACTGTCTAGGGGACGCAACTCCATCCTTTTTTAAACCCAAAATAAAATTTACCATCATTTTTTTCCATTTTTTTGCTATTTTTTGGCTATAACTCTCTAAAAATGCTTTATAGTTATTTCCCTTACAAACCTGAGCAACGCCGGGCGATACTGCTAGTATTCTATATTATAGGAGAAATTCCAAGTGCTCAATGCTTCTCTCTATAATATTTATACATTGTATTATGTAGTAAGTGGAGGCGCAATGGCCCAGTGGTTAGAGCAGCGGACTCGCGGTCGGAGGATCGCGGTTTCGATTCC
>NW_021826202.1:35000-37500 GCF_006345805.1 Octopus sinensis | reverse complement strand
TGAAAACCTCATAAAAGAAAAGAAAAGAAGGTTTTCACGCTAGCTACCCGATAATTTCTTGTTAAGATCCCTTATTAAGAGATTATCTTAATTGTTAAACTATTCCGAAATACTTTTCATTACCCGACATGCAGTTCGTAAAAAGCCCGCCATTTTACCGGATATATGATTTATAAACATTCCATGTGCTTGGCCGGAGTGAGCAGTTGTCTGTTCGTCTTCGCTACGTAAGGTTTGTAGTTTATTTATGATGTGTTCAGAATCAGTTCTGCTGATGATCATTAGCCGTAAGTTGAATGTGAAATCCGGTGATACAGAACTAAATTCATTTTTTAAATGTCTGCTTTTGAAAAACTGCATTTTGGGTATGATAGTATAATTTTTGGTAGTAATGACTTTGTCCCATCCTAGTGTGAGGCATTTAGGTGTAATAATGCCCTCTATACAATATAGATATATATATATATATATATATAGGAGTGGCTGTGTGGTAAGTAGCTTGCTTACCAACCACATGCTTACGGGTTCAGTCCCACTGTGTGGAAGCTTGGGCAAGTGTCTCCTACTTGTGAGTGGATTTGGTAGACGGAAACTGACCGAAGCCCGTCGTATATATATATATATATATATATGTGTGTGTGTGTGTGTTGTCCCACCAACATCGCTTGACAACCGATGCTGGCGTGTTTACATCCCCGTAACTTAGGGTTCGGCAAAAGGGACCGATAGAATAAGTACTGGGCTTACAAAAAGAATAAGTCCTGGGGTCGATTTGCTCGACTAAAGGCGGTGCCCAGCATGGCCACAGTCAAATGACTCTGAAAACGTAAAAAGAGTAAAAGAGTAAAGAGCATATATATATATATATATATATATATATATATAATATATATATATATATATGTATGTAGGTCTGTGGGTGTGTTGTGTAGAGCTGGTGTAGATGAAATGTTGAAAGCTTAAGTCATCTTGTGTTGTTTTTAGAGAGAGACGATGAAAAATCATAAAGAACAAAAATATGAAATAATGCAAAGAAAGGAAGAGAAGAATATTTTAACGAACATGCAGAATGATTCCCATTCTGTTGTATGGTAGACTCAGCTGTAAGACATCACAGACAGACAAAGACGGAGTGTGCAAGCGTGGGGGATGGGGTGGGGGGGACACTAATATATGTGTGCGCGAGGGCGTGTGTACACACATGTTTATGCATGTGTGTGTGTGTAGATATGTATACATCGATGTGTGTGTGTTTGTGTTTGTAGAAGTGTGTTTATGAATGTATAAATGGATATGTAAGTATATCTGTGTGTGGGTGTGTGTATACATGTATATATTATATAAGTATTGATTATACATACATAAGTTACAGTTTTACACACACGTGTACACGTGTGTATGTATGTATATCTACCTATCTATCTATCTATCTATCTATCTATCAGTCTGTTTGTCTGTCTGTCTATCAATATGTCTGCCTATCAGTCAGTCAATCTATATATATATCTATCTGTCTGTCTGTGTCTGTGTGTGTCTGTATCTGTCTGTGTCTGTGTTAGTGTCTGTCTGTATCTGTCTGTGTCTGTGTTAGTGTCTGTCTGTATCTGTCTGTGTCTGTGTTAGTGTCTGTCTGTATCTGTCTGTGTCTGTGTTAGTGTCTGTCTGTATTTGTCTGTGTCTGTGTTAGTGTCTGTATCTGTCTGTGTCTGTATCTGTCTGTGTCTGTGTGTGTATCTGTGTCTGTATGTGTTTGTGTCTGTATCTGTCTGTGTCTATGTCTGTATCTGTCTGTGTCTGTATCTGTCTGTATCTGTCTGTGTCTGTATCTGTCTGTGTGTGTATCTGTCTGTGTCTGTATCTGTTTGTGTCTGTATCTGTCTGTGTCTGTATGTGTTTGTGTCTGTATCTGTCTGTGTCTGTATGTGTTTGTGTCTGTATCTGTTTGTGTCTGTGTGTGTATCTGTCTGTGTCTGTGTGTGTATCTGTCTGTGTCTGTATGTGTTTGTGTCTGTATCTGTCTGTGTCTGTGTCTGTATCTGTCTGTGTGTGTATCTGTCTGTGTCTGTATCTGTCTGTGTCTGACTGTCTGTCTATCTATCAGTCTACCTGTCTATCTATGAGTCTATCAGCCTGTCTCTCCGTCTGTATGTATGCGTGTGAATGAACTTTAAAATGTATAAATACACACGCGCACACAAATATAGTGTATATATGTGCTTATAGTTATACAAATATATTCATACACATACGAATCTTGTTACACAAACTGACACACGCCGGTACCTCCAAGCGAAACTAGATGTGCATTGTGTCTATATCATTGCTTTTCCTTTAAAATATTCCGACATTGTGAATACGAACTTCAACTTTATACAGTCAAGTAAAGACGCTCAAATCCCGCTACGAACTGGTAACCCGTTAACCCGTACCTCTGAGCTCAAATGCTGCCGGGTTTGACTTTGCCCTTCATCCTTTCGATCTCGCTAAAATCAGTACCAGT
>NW_021826202.1:20000-27500 GCF_006345805.1 Octopus sinensis | reverse complement strand
TAATAATAATAATAATAATAATGATGATGATGATGATGATGATGATGATGATATAATAATAATAATAATAAATAATAATGGTTTCAAATTTTGCCACATGAGCAGCAATTTTGTGGGAGGGGATGAGTCGATTACATTGACCCCAGTGCTCAACCGGTATTTATTTTTTCGACCCCGAAAGGATGAAAGGCAAAGAGACGACCGCAGCGGATTTTGAACTCAGAACGTAGGGACGGGCGAAATACCGCTAAGTAATTTTACCTTACACGTTAAAGATTCTACCAACTCGATGCCTTAACAACAACAACAACAATAATACTAATAATAATAATAATAATAATAATGATGATGATGATGATGATGATGATGATGATGATAATAATAATAATAACAATAATAAATAGGTCTCAGGTTTTTGAGGATGGAAATCCCTATGGACAACAATCAGTATATATCGGGGTTGAGTACACAGGTAGGAATTCATCTAATTAGGATGTTAGCTTCGTAGAAATCTCACGATGGAATAGTGTTACGAGAGAGGGGAGGGGAGAAACACATACATACATATTATAATACACACATACAAAAGTTACGGCAAATCCACCATACATATGAATTTAGGTTATTTTTACATTATTTCCGACCTCTGAAGTTCCAAAGCTTCATAGTTATCTATATTACAGATATTTCGTACATACGTCCGTACATACACACATACATACGTACGTACATACATACGTACGTAAGTGCGTACCTACTCAGTAGCTGCTTTCTCGTATACGAACAAAGCCATTGCTAGAAGGAATCACTGAAAAGAGGCATAAATGATGCAATGTGAGTCCCTTGTATGACTCTTGATCCATCCATCCATCCATCCATACATACATACATGGTGGTTCCCCCCTCGTTATCGATATATGGCCATTGCACGAAGCTTAATCAATGTAGTTATCGTGCAATGCCTGTCCAAGAAGATTTTTTTTAAAGTGAGGAAACGCTGTGCACTGAGTCAATCCCACTCACGAAGCAACAGCAGCAATAATCCGAAAAGAAGAACAAGTCAACATCATCGGTAACCACTGAGCCACAGGTTTTATGTCTGAGTTATCCCAGTTACTTGAGTTACCTTCTCATAGTAGGATGCCCTAACAAAGGCTAGGAGTCCTTCACTCCCAATGGTTTAACCGCGCGATCGGGTATTTAGTCCAATTATTTCTATGTCCCCGCGCATGATACAGCCTTAAGACATTTATTGGTTGGCCGTTGACTCTCAAGAGTTCCTCCACCATTTGACGGGTTTTGTTTTTCATCCCGCAGGGTGTCCAATAAACATGTATATATACATGTAGATGTAGGTGCGTACATATATGTATGTATGTATGTATGCATATATTTTATTTATTACACTATTGTATGACTGAGCGCCCTCGCGTCGTTTCGATTCGATTCGTTCGTTTCGTTTCGTTCTTCTTCACACAATGTTCTTATATATATACATATATATATTATATTATATATATATATACTAGCAGTATCGCCCGGCGTTGCTCAGGTTTGTAAGGGAAATAACTATAAAGCATTTTTAGAGAGTTTAGCCAAAAAATAGCAAAAAAATGGGAAAAAATGATGGTAATTTTTTTTTTTAGTTAAAAAAGGTGAGTTGCGTCCCCTAGACAGTTTGTGTTTCTGATTCTGGACCCCATGTCGAATTTATCGATTTTTTTCAGAACTGGGGGAACTTTTCAAAATTTTCGCTGCGTTAGTTTTGAATTATGACATTGGGCTATGAGTGTGTCAAGTTTCATCAGAATCGGTTGAAAGCCGTGGTCAGGGTGAAGGTACAAGCAAACAGACACACAGAAACACGCACAGACAAACTGCCGTTTATATAGATATATATATATATATATATATATATATATACACACACGCACACACACATACATAAACATGTGTGCAGTTGTCTGTGAATGCGTTTCTTCAGGATTTCTCATAGTAATAAAAAAAAATCTTCCAAAATCCCTTAGTTTCCAACACTAGCATTCTTAACCCTATTAACGTTTGAACACCTTTTTGGTCTCAACTTGTGAATGAAATGAAGTCAGCGACGCGATGTTGTCGCGCTTTGTAGAAATATATGAACGATTATTAAACTCATGAATATAACTTTGCTTTCGTAGTGTGTTTCATATATGACTTAGCTGTTTCCTGGGGGTTTTTTTCGTGCACGTACGTACATGCATATATATACATACATACATACATAAAGTCAACAGGCAAGATCCAGAGATGCTCAAATATTGAACACACGCAGTAATGCTCAAATAATTTCCCCACTCCCGCTCCGAAGTCTTTACCGAGGACTAAGTCTATGAGAAACCAAGGTAAGTGTATACACACACATCTTTGTACACGTGTGTATGTGTATATATACAGTATGTAGGTATACATAAAATGGTATCTCTATATATGCATGTATATATAAACATGTGTATGTATGAATCTATATGTACATGTATGTATATAGATATATATATATATATATATATATACATGTATATGTGTGTATATATATATACATGTATATATATATATATACATGTGTATATATATATATATATACATGTGTGTATATATATATATACATGTATATGTACATACATGTATGTATAGTTAGATATACAGTATAATATGGAAGATATACATATATATTATATGTACGTGTGCATATGTATGTGTATATATATATATATATATATAAATACTATACATACATACATACATACATACACACAGATACAACGTACAGGCATGCAAACATACAGCTCATTAATACACACACATATATATATATATATATATATATATATATATATATATAACTTAAAAAATTTATTCCAAGGTATGGCGTCGGCGCACACGGTTGAGAGTCGTGTAGGATGTTAAACGGTGTATGCTTCAGTGATTCATGTTTTTCAAGTTCAAATCCCACCGGGAACCATCAAATACGTACTATAAAATCGGAGTCGACAGTCTCAGTCCCTCTATTCCCTTAGCTTCGTCTAAATTACCTTGGGTCTCTATAACTCTTTGCACACGCGCATGGAAACACGCGCGTGCGTAGGTATAAAACAGATATTAACAGGCAGGAGGCAATTACCTACTATATACATAAAGGTGCGTTCCTTTTAAGGGGGGAGGGGCTTGTGTGTGTGCATGCATGTGTGTTTGTATATATATATATATACATGTGTGTGTGTTCGTGTATGCTACAGATGAGGGTATTTCGTGCGTGTGTGGATATATGGCTGGGTATGTTTCACTTTGATTTCAACTCGGGTATGTGTCTATGTGTCTATATGTCTGTGGTGTGTGTGTGTGGTGTGTGTGTGTGGTCTCTCTCTCTCTCTCTCTCTATATATATATATATATATATTATATATATATATATATATAGAGAGAGAGAGAGAGAAAGGCACTCACACATAGACATACTACATTCATGAAATTGTGTATAGCCGTGCGTACATGTACCCTCTCTCTGTCTCATATATATATATATATATATATATATATATATATATATATATGAAAGAGAGAGGCACAAATACACACACACATACATATATATATTCACACACTGACGAATATATGAGTGTAAATATATCTGAATACATATAGCTTATACATAGACACAGATATACATACATTAGTGTAATTGTATACATCCTTGCGTCCATGTACTCTTTCATATATATATGGGTGTGTGTATACATATATATATATATATGCACACAAATGTAGATAGAGAAGCAGATATACACATATATACATGCATATTCTAGTACATGCACTCACACACACAAATATAGAGGTATAACAGACACGCGCACACAAATATTATATCAGACTATATTATATAAAAAAAGACACGACTGTGTTTCGGTTAAATCTTTTTTTTATTAAAGATTTTTCATATTCCCTTATTAGTTAGTCCCCTGTGTTTGGTTTGCAATATTAACCTTCCTATAACCATTAACATTTCGAAACCTTATAAGGATATATGAAAATATTTTTAATAAAAGATTAATAAAGGAGAGCATAGTCGTCTATTTAATATATAATGTTTTGAAGGGGAACCGTTCCCTATGTCTACATACATTTGAATCTATCTGTCTTTCTTTCTGTCTGACGGCCTCCCTATCTATCTGTCTATCTATCGGTCTGTTTGTGTCTGTATGGATGTATGTGTATTTATATTTACACACACACACACACATATATATATATAGATATTGCACAAAGGCACATTCTTAAAAACGTGCGTATGTATATGTGTATATCTACATATGTATATATATATATATACACACATACATACACACATATATATGTACACACACATATATACACACACACACATATATATGTACATTTATATATATAAATACATATACATGTATATATATATACACATACACGCAATGTATATATATATATATATATATATATATACACACTTATACATACATTTACACAGAAACATACATACATACATAGATATATACATACATACATAGATACACACACACATATATAGATACACACACACACACACATAGATACACACACACACATATATATATATACACACACACACATACATACATACATACACAGATCCCAAGCACACACACAGACTCCCCTATATATACAAACCCAACACACAAAATGGCAAACTGGCGAAGAGTAATAAGGATATATGGGAGAAGTTAACAAACAGACATAACATAATTCTGTTTCATCGCAGCAACACCAATAACCGGTTATTAGAATTCAATATATATTATAAGACTCGTAATTCCTAAGTCCTGGAAATTAGCTCACGTCCTTACATCCAGACTAGTCTTGTATTTACTGCACATTCAAGGACAAGGTGATATATTAATGACAGATTGTTAAGTCTCTGATGGAACCGTAAAATCTCACACTATCATATTCTGATATGCGGAAACAGATGTAAGCCAATGAATGCGATTAAATATCTCCATTTTAATCTATTGTCCTCTGAATAAATATATATATGTATGCATATTTATACGTAGGCGCAGGAGTGACTGTGTGGTAAATAGCTTGCTTACGAACCACATGGTTCCGGGTTCAGTCCCACTGCGTGGCGCCTTGAGCAAGTGTCTTCTACTATTGCCTCGGGCCGACCAAAGCCTTGTGAGTGGATTTGGTAGACGGAAACTGAAAGAAGCCTATCGTGTATATGTGTATGTGTGTTTAAGTGTTTGTGTGTCTGTGTTTGTCCCCCCAACATCGCTTGACAACCGATGCTGGGGTGTTTACGTCCCCGTAGCTTAGCGGTTCGGCAAAAGGGTCCGACATAATAAGTACTAGGCTTCCAAAGAATAATTTCCACTATACTACTACTACTACTACTACTACTACTCAGATAACAATAGATACATACAATAAACAATACACCTATTAATTCTGATACCACCACCAAGAACAACAACATTGGAGGTACAATATCGCCACCGCCACCACCACAACAGGTATCAAGAACAGAACTAACACTAGTGGTACTACATTCGTCACAACCATCATCATCATCGCCATCATCATGAACAGCATTACTCCCACACTATGGTTAACACCACCACAAACACAACCACCACCACCAACAACAAACAACAACAACAACAACACTACAGACACCCCCATTATCACTAACTCCCGAAACTACCCTCAACTCCAGCTCCCCACCCAGCCACCACCATACCACCACCACCACTTCGACATCACTAACAGCACCAGCCTACCATTTACAACCATCGTCACAACACGCACCACCACCGCCGCCGCCGCCGCCAACAAGATCCTTCGGTTATCTTCATCTCTTCTTGTCTTATATTAAAAGAGCCAGAAAATTCTAAACATTCCACCGAAGAACAAAAAAACAAGAACAGAAAAAAAACAAAAACAAACAAAATAAAACAAAACAAAAAGGAACAATCCAAGTGCCCACCCCCCGCCATCTTCTACTACCTTTCAGAAAACCTGTTTCTCTGCATTTTAATGTAAGACTCCCAAGTCAAGCCTCCACCGCCTCCTATACTACCATATACATAACCACCACCACCACTATCGCTAACGCTGCCGCCATACCTATACTGCATCCGTGGGTGCCCCTCAGCCGTATCCTCAACTCCCCATCTCTCTCTCTCTCCCTCTCTGTATCTATCTATCTATATATCCCTATTTGTCTCCCTTAATAGCTTCTCTTACACGTATTTCATCTCTCCCTTTCTCACATTCTTTCTCACTCTCTCTCTCTCTCTCACACACACAACACACACACACACACACACATTCTCTCTCTTTTTCAGACTCTTCATCTATTTATCAATTTCTCGCACTCACCCCCCTCCCCATGCTCCCTTTCTCTCTCTCTCTCTTTCTCTCTCTCTAATTTTCTCATCAACTCCCTAAAGTTCCTGCTTCGTGTCGTTCGTTATTCCCAAACAGCTGACGTTCTGGAAAAGTTCTCTGGTTGGAGGGTGGGGCGGGGGGGGGGGGCGAAAAGAAGCGGGGGGGGGGCTCTAAATATAGAGAAACAATGAAAGTTATATTGGAGGTGGGAGCTTCGTTTACATCGAGTAGATATATCTGCTGTGGGACGATGCGGGTACCCTGCTTAGATGGGCATGAAGGATGGGTATATCCTTCCATCCGTCCATACATGGATAAAGAGATTAGATTAGTAAATAGATAAATAGATAGATAGATAGATAGATAGATAGATAGATAGGTAGGTAGATAGATAGATACATGTATACACGTACCTATATGCGTATAAGGATAGATTGACAGAAACGTGGATAAGATACAATACATATATACATATGTGGGTGGTCCGAAAGTTTCGTGCGACTTATAGTATCTTACCTTTCGACTTATTTTAGAACATGGTTGAGTCCATAAAATGGATTTGACTACACCTCCATTAGAGCACAGTTTAAGCTATTTTTCGTGGAAGAAGGTTTATGTCCTATAACCGTGGCTATTCTGTAACTCTTTAAAATGGAAGATGAGAAAGTTCATTTCGGCACCTTGATGCTTTGGGAACCAGACAAAAATTGCTGCAGCTCGGCTGGGATGGGTTACTCCCACCTCCATTCACCAGATATTGCTCCTTCGGATTTCTAAACCGAGGGGACAAACAAGGACAGACAACGGATTAAGTCGATTACATCGACCGCAGTGCGTAACTCGGTAACTACTATTTAATCGACCTCGAAAGGATGAAAGAAAGGCAAAGTCGACCTCGACGAATTTGAACCAGAGAACGTAGCGGCAGACGAAATACCTATTTCTTTACTACCCACAAGGGCTAACACACAGAGAGGACAAACAAGGACAGACAAACGGATTAAGTCAATTATATCGACCCCAGTACGTAACTGGTACTTATTTATCGACCCCGAAAGG
>NW_021826202.1:0-15000 GCF_006345805.1 Octopus sinensis | reverse complement strand
GGGGGGAGGGAGAAGAAGTGGTGACGTCATACACCTCAGAATATTAGTGGGGGGAAAGGAGGTGGTGGAGCTGCTGGGTGGGTGGGTGTAGACGAAGCGATATGCAATGATGCAGATGCACCGAACCGATAACAACAGCGTGGGAAACCTTGAATATGAAATTTCAAAATAAAATAATGCTAGTGACGATAATGTTGATGTTCATAATGTTGATGCCCGATTTTTGATAGTGAGCATGTATATACATGCATATGCACAAGTATATGTACATGTTTACGAGTGTCTGTGTGTATGTATATATGCATATATATTTGCATATATATTTGCATATATATTTGAATATGTGTGAATCCGTATGTTTATTGTTTTTATTCTTTGCTTTCAGTCATGTATTCATTAGTAGTTATTGGACTTATGTGTTCCCTTATTCTTTTATTTAAGTGACCCTTTCTTTTCTCTTTTTCCCATAAGATTGCATTTCTCACACATTTACTCTCCCACCATCTCTTCCCCTTTCTCTATTTATAGATAGTTCACCCATTTCTAGCCTCGCCCTCTCTTCATCTAGTAAAAAAAACTTAAACGGCTCTGATCATATACAAAGGGCGAATTCCATCAATTTGTTTATATTTTGATGTCTTAACTGAGGAAGAGTTTGCGTAAGAAATAAAATTCTCATTTATCTATTGCACAATTATCTAAAACGTGCGTATTAAATGCATTCAAAATATCATGACTATATATCATACAACTACACCAGTACAAGCTAGCCAGTGCTAACTTCTTTCACACGGTTACTATAATTAGGACTGGAGAGGTTTGTTCTATCAGACGAGTCGGAAATTCTGGTAACGTGCATCACTTCTAAGCATAAGACGAATTATATATATATATATATAAAGCGGTGGCTCAATACGATCTCAGGTAAACACCAGTTGGTTGATAGATACATTTTGTAAGCCAATACCATGTAATATACGCACCCTAATTTGAATATTCCATCTATCTACCCACTCATCTTCTCCACCCACTATTCCTGGGAGGGTTATGGAGGGCAGAGTCTCCGCAGGGTGCAGTAAGAAACGACTGTCATATTTCTTTCTAGCCAGATTCCCAAGTGTGGTCAATCGGGATTAAGGATATTATCCAACCATCTTAGTCTTGGCCTAAGTCTCTTGCCAGTTGGCTCGGCTTGAAGAATTTATCTTGTGATACTTTCCTACGAAATTTTAATCGTATATCCGTAGACTAGAGCTGTGCCCTCTCAAATTTCAATATTGATTTTGAAAATAAACAATAAGGTGTATCACATATGTAGTTTTAAAGGAATTCTTATAAACTCGAATATGTTTTCTCAAGGAAAGAATTTTTAGTAAAAACATTTAAGCATTCGAGTAGGCGTAAACAATTTATCTACGGACGTCATTTGCATGAGCCATAAAAGTTAATAAATCTCAAGTTAATGCTATCAAACTTAATGTAGCGAGCGGGAAAATGTAATAAATTAATTAATTAATAATATAGATGCTATGATAAAAAGAAAATACCAACACCTGCTGACTCAAAGACTTTTAATAAATGAAACAAATAAAGAACGAGGAAAAAATTCCCTACAATACCTTCAGAAGAATTTAGTTCCAAACATCAATCCAAACGATTCCATGTAAATATATTAAAACAAATTGCTGTTCAGACACTTACCTGTAAAGAAAAAAAAGGGGAGATATTAATGCACGAACAAGTATTACTGTTTACATCGCCTAAAAGCACAAATACTTCAAAAGTTTACACACTGCATGCACGCTTAAAGAATGCGAAATAATTCTTTTTTGAATCAGAGGAAACTCGAAGCAGATAAAGCTACAAATAATAACGTGTAAATACTGGGTTAATTTTCACTGGTAAGAATAAAGTTTCTAAAATGGAGAAATGATTATTATTATTATTATTATTATTGAGTGAGACAGCAACGCATGCCATCAAAGTGGGGTACAAATATACGACGCCCAATATACCCATCATGACTACCCGTCTGATAAGGGTACATCAGGCGCATGCATCACAACCACACATGCGCAACATGTTGATCTCGTATCAAGGTAAACAGCGCATGACCTTGCAGGTGGGACCCAGTTAGAATTTTCTTCAGGTCGAGTAGCCCATCCCGTTCAATATTCTTCTTCTTCTTCTTATTATTATTATTATTATAAGGCGGCGAGCTGGCAGAATCGTTAGTCCACTGGAAGAAATGCTTAGTGGCATTTCGTCCGTCTTTACGTTCTAAGTTCAAATTCCGCCGAGGTCGACTTGCCTTTTCATCCTTTCGGGGTCGATTAAATAAGTACCAGTTACGCACTTGGGTCGATGCAATCCCCCAACATTTCAGACCTCGTGTCTATAGCAGAAAGGATTATCATCATTGTTATAAAGACGGCGAGCTGGCAGAATCGTTAGCACGCCGGGCAAAATGTTTAGCGGCAATTCGTCCGTCTTTAAGGCCCAGGTTCAAATTCCGCCGAGGTCGACTTTGCTTTCATCATTTCGAGATCCATTAAAATAAGTACCAGTGGCGTACAAGGGTCGATTTAATCAACTTGCACCCTCCTCCAAAATTTGAGGCCTTGTCCCTAGAGTAAATTATTATTATTATTATTATTTGAACATTATAGTTCCCATGTAAAGGATACGCCATCGGTATTCTTTATGCTATTAGATCATTAGGTCAAAATTTCCGCCTTTTGTTCATCAGTTCAAACAAATCTCATTGGATGGAGGCTATTTAGCTTTCTGTTATTTTCTGAAATCGATAAAATAAACTAGTACTTATATTCTCTGGATCGATATCATCAATATTTCTCCCTACACACGACCTCTTCCCTCGAAACAAAAATAACGTTTGAACTTATGGCTCCGTTAAAATTCCTTATAATTAATAAAATGTTTATATGCATGCGTGTGTTTACAAACGTACATACAAACATACTTACTTACACACGTGCGTATATAAAGAGAGGGAATGAGTGTAAAAAATTTGCGCACAAAGATGACGAAGCAACACATGGAAAACAGGAAAAATCAGACAAAGGACGTGGACACGTTCACCCCTCCTCGGTTATCGACCGAAAATCATCACAATTTCACCCCATTATCGATGAGATTATATACGTATTTGCATGCGTGTGAATATATATATATATATATATATATATATATTTCTTTACTACCCACAAGGGGCCAAACAAGGACAAACAAAGGGATTAAGTCGATTATATCGACCCCGGTGCGTAACTGGTACTTATTTAATCGACCCCAAAAGGTTGAAAGGCAAAGTCGACCTCGGCGGAATTTGAACTCAGAACGTAGCGGCAGACGAAATACGTCTACGCACTTCGCCCGGCGTGCTAATGTTTCTGCCAGCTCGCCGCCTTAATATTTATGTGTGTGTGTGTGTTGTGTGTGTGTGTGCAGGCGTAGTTGTGTGGTAAGAAGCTTGCTTCTCAGCTACATGGTTCTGGGTTCAGTCTCACAGCGTAGCACCTTGGGTGAGTGTGTCTTCTACAATAGTCTTGGGCCGACCAAAGTCTTGCGAGTGTATTTGCTAGACGTAAACTGAAAGAAGCCCATCGTGTGTATATATATATATATATATATATATATATATATATATATATACATGTGTGTGTTTGTGTGTGTGTGTGTCTGTATATTTGTGTCTGTTTGTACCCACCATCACCGTTCAGCAACCGGTGTTAGTGTGTTTCCGTCCCCCTTACTAGAGTAAGAACAAAGTTTCAAAATAAGTCCTGGTGGCGATTTCTTCGACTAAAAACCCTTTCGAGGCGGTGCTCTAGCATGGCCGCAGTCAAATGATTGAAACAAGTAAACGAATAAAAGAATATATACATATATATAATCGTGAGTTGTGTATCGACGGTCATCTTATCGAAATCTCCATCCAATTCGATATGGGACGAAGTGTACAACACATATCCATTAATAAACTTTGTCGACCGAGTAGTATCCGCTTTATGTCATATACTCTTTTACTCTTTTACTTGTTTCAGTCATTTGACTGCGGCCATGCTGGAGCACCGCCTTTAATCGAGCAATTCGATCCCGGGACTTATTCTTTTGTAAGCCCAGTACTTATTCTATCGGTCTCTTTTGCCGAACCGCTAAGTAACGGGGACGTAAACACACCAGCATCGGTTGTCAAGCAATGCTAGGGGGACACACACAGACACACAAACATACACACACACATATATATACATACATATATACGACGGGCTTCTTTCAGTTTCCGTCTACTAAATCCACTCACAAGGCTTTGGTCGGCCCGGGGTTATAAGCTGAAGACACTTGCCCAAGTTGCCACGCAGTGGGACTGAACCCGGAACCATGTGGTTGGTAAGCAAGCTACTTACCACACAGCCACTCCTGCGCCTATATACAAGCTGTGTACATATTTGATATTTACTAACTTCCTGTACCAAGATTTTTTCGGATCACACTATCAATAAAAATGTACGTGTGTGTGTTGGTGTCTGTTTTATGTACGTATAATTTACATAAGTGTGTGTATGTGTAACTATACGATGCTTAGACCATTCCTATCTCCTTTAACATAGAAAAAATTTTCAAATTCACAAGGTTAAGGTAGAGCGGAAATGATGTCATAATCATCATTATCGCCATCCTCATCATCATTTTCGACAAACTACCACCATCATTATCGCTGTCTTCATCATCACCATCGTCATCATCAACATTATCTTTATCGCAATTATCACCTTTGCCATAGTTCATCTCAGCGGCAGTAGAAGCACCAGCACCATTACCACCACCATTACCACTACTACTACTACTACCACTACCACCACCACCACCACCACTACTACTACTACTACTACCACCACCACCACCACCACTACCACCACCACCACCACCACCACTACTACTACTCCCGTTATTACTACCACCACTGCCGCTACCAGCAACCCCACCGTCGTTACCATTAGCAGCAGCAGCAGCAGCAACGTCATAATTACCTACAACACCTTCAATAACCATAAGCAACGTAATTATTACCATTACGAAAACTGTCACCACCACCACCACCACCACCACCACCATTATCATCGTCGTCATCGTCATCATTGTTTTGCATTTATCGTCACATGTCATCATTACTTGCTGTTATTGTCAGCATCACTTCGGAGCATGTATGCGCGCGGGAGTGTGCGTACGTGTGTGTGTGCGAGTGGGGGGAGGAGTATTAAAGAGTGATGCTGGTATCGTAAGTGATGAGGTCACCAATGAACAATAAGGGTGGATTGTAATAATTACCCCCGCCGACGTCATTAACAGAACGCCACCACCACCACCATTACTATCGCAACCATCACCACCACCACCACCACCATTACTATCGCAACCATCACCACCACCACCACCACCACCACCACCACCATTACTATCGCAACCATCACCACCACCACCACCACCATTACTATCGCAACCATCACCACCAACCACCACCACCACCATTACTATCGCAATCATCACCACTACTACCACCACCACCACAATCAGCAACAATAACAACATAAACAACAATATGGCGGCCAACATCATTAACCACACTACCAACACCACCACCACCGCCACCATTCACCACCACCACCGCTGCTGCTACCATCACCGGTGCCACCGCCGCCATCATTTTAACGGTCTTAATTTGCCAATGGTCTGGTGTCATCAACGTCATCTGGTTATTATTATTATTATTATTATTATTATAGTTATCATCATCACCATCATCATCATTAACTAAGTTATTATCATTAGCAAAGGGCAATAACAACAAAAACAGCCTCCAATGTCATCATCATCATTATCATCATCGCCGTCGTTAACATTATCATCATCGTCAGCAGCCAATCGTTATGTCGAAGATGTCATTATGAATATTATCCTCACCATCAAGCCCTCTTCCCCACCCCGCCCCCCTTCTTCACCATCATTCTCGTTGCCATTAACCATCATACCACTTAATCAAAATGTACTTGATGATGATCGTCTCACTCATCACCATCATGGACATCATCATTATCATCATCATCACCATGGACATCATCATTATCATCACCATCATCATCATCATCATCGTTATATCATCTTAATATCTTGTAGGGTGATGAAAGAGTAAGTACACCAGCGTTGGGACCATTGGTGGAGGTGGAAGCAGGGAGCAAGACCGGGGGTGAGCAGGGGATTAAAAAAAAGGGAGGGGGCGGATTCAGTTATGTCGTTAAATAGGTCAGTAGGTGGATGGTGTAGAGGGTTGGGGAAGTGGATTAGTGGCAATGGTAGCGATGGTAATTATAACCACTACCCCTCCGCCACCTCCACCAACGCTACTATCATCACCATACCATCTTCCAGCACTGTCAGTACCACCATACCATTTACCACCACAATTATTACTACTCATACCATCACCACTGTCATTTTCTACTATGACTACTACTACTACCACCACCACCACCACCAAAATATATCTGATTGATACCTGAGTGACGAAACACCACCACCACCACCATCACCATCGCCAGTAACGTTGCCAACACAACCACCATCGCCACCAACACCAGCTCAATATTAACCACCACTAGTGCTTCTACTGCAACTACCACCAACACCAACCACAACCATCACTATCATCACCACTACCACTACGGTTACTACCATCACCACCGCCGCCACCTTCAACACTAGCATCCACATCACCACCACCACCACTACGGTTAGGTTACCACTATCACCACTGCCGCCATCAGCCCTACCACTACAGTTACCACTATCACCACCACCACTACTACCACCATCACCACTACCACTGCAGTTACCATCATCACCACCACCACCATCACCTCCACCATCGCCTTCAGCCCTACCACTACGGTTACCACCATCATCACTACCACTGCAGTTACCACCATCACCACCCCTACTACTACGGTTACCACTATCACCACCACCACTGCCAGTACCACCATCACTATCGCCGCCATCAGCACTACCACTACGGTTATAACTATCACCACCGCCGCCATCCTCAACACTCACCATCAATACTACCACCCACCACCACCACCACCACCACAGCTCCCCCTCTCCTGTACCCTATTTATACTACACAACACAACAGTGCACCATCACAGCACGACTTACTACCAAGACAAACACCACCACCACCACCACCACTAGTTCTTCATCCTCTTCATCCCTGCACTCTGCTGCACCCTATTTACACCATGCCGCACCTCCTCCTCACCCCTTTACCTTTACCATTCTGCTGCTCCCTAACATTGGGAGTTCACAGCAGTGCAGCAGAGATAGTGTGAAGAGTTAATCAAACTGAGAGGGTGGCTGGGAGGAGGAATGAATAAAATGAAATGGAGGTGGTGGCGGTGATGATGGGAAGGATGGTGGTGGTGGTTGTGGTGCATAATCCATTCTCGTCCCCTTTTTTTTTTTTACGTAGAAGAAAAGACCCCAGATTTATAGGAGCAAGGTAGAGTGGAATTCATGTTATAATTATTATCATCATCATCATTGCAATCATCGAAAGGGAGAGTCAAGGCTGGAAGCCTTTCATCAGGCCTGATCGATCGAAGCTGACCTGTCCTCTTTTTTACATAGAAAAGACCCCAGATTTATAGGAGCAAGGTAGAGTGGAATTCATGTTATAATTATTATCATCATCATCATTGCAATCTCGAAAGGGAGAGAGTAAGGGAAAGCCTTTCATCAGGCCTGATCGATCGAAGCTGACCTGTCCTCTTTTTTACATAGAAAAGACCCCAGATTTATAGGAGCAAGGTAGAGTGGAATTCATGTTATAATTATTATCATCATCATCATTGCAATCATCGAAAGGGAGAGTCAAGGCTGGAAAGCCTTTCATCAGGCCTGATCGATCGAAGCTGACCTGTCCTCTTTTTTACATAGAAAAGACCCCAGATTTATAGGAGCAAGGTAGAGTGGAATTCATGTTATAATTATTATCATCATCATCATTGCAATCATCGAAAGGGAGAGTCAAGGCTGGAAAGCCTTTCATCAGGCCTGATCGATCGAAGCTGACCTGTCCTCTTTTTTACATAGAAAAGACCCCAGATTTATAGGAGCAAGGTAGAGTGGAATTCATGTTATAATTATTATATCATCATCATAACATCCATCATCATTGCAATCATCGAAGGAGAGGAGAGTCAAGGCTGGAAAGCCTTTCATCAGGCCTGATCGATCGAAGCTGACCTGTCCTCTTTTTTACATAGAAAAGACCCCAGATTTATAGGAGCAAGGTAGAGTGGAATTCATGTATAATTATTATCATCATCATCATTGCAATCATCGAAAGGGAGAGTCAAGGCTGAAAGCCTTTCATCAGGCTGATCGATCGATCGAAGCTGACCTGTCCTCTTTTTTTACATAGAAAAGACCCCAGATTTATAGGAGCAAGGTAGAGTGGAATTCATGTTATAATATTATCATCATCATCATTGCAATCATCGAAAGGGAGAGTCAAGGCTGGAAAGCCTTTCATCAGGCCTGATCGATCGAAGCTGACCTGTCCTCTTTTTTACATAGAAAAGAACCCAGATTTATAGGAGCAGGAAGGTAGAGTGAATTCATGTTATAATTATTATCATCATCATCATTGCAATCATCGAAAGGGAGAGTCAAGGCTGGAAAGCCTTTCATCAGGCCTGATCGATCGAAGCTGACCTGTCCTCTTTTTTACATAGAAAAGACCCCAGATTTATAGGAGCAAGGTAGAGTGGAATTCATGTTATAATTATTATCATCATCATCATTGCAATCATCGAAAGGGAGAGTCAAGGCTGGAAAGCCTTTCATCAGGCCTGATCGATCGAAGCTGACCTGTCCCTTTTTTACATAGAAAAGACCCCAGATTTATAGGAGCAAGGTTAGAGTGGAATTCATGTTATAATTATATCATCATCATCATCATTGCAATCATCGAAAGGGAGAGTCAAGGCTGGAAAGCCTTTCATCAGGCCTGATCGATCGAAGCTGACCTGTCCTCTTTTTAATAGAAAAGACCCCAGATTTATAGGAGCAAGGTAGAGTGGAATTCATGTTATATTATTATCATCATCATCATCATTGCAATCATCGAAAGGGAGAGTCAAGGCTGGAAAGCCTTTCATCAGGCCTGATCGATCGAAGCTGACCTGGTCCTCTTTTTTACATAGAAAAGACCCCAGAGATTTATAGGAGCAAGGTAGAGTGAATTCATGTTATAATTATTATCATCATCATCAGTGCAATCATCGAAAGGGAGAGTCAAGGCTGGAAAGCCTTTCATCAGGCCTGATCGATCGAAGCTGACCTGTCCTCTTTTTTACATAGAAAAGACCCCAGATTTATAGGAGCAAGGTAGAGTGGAATTCATGTTATAATTATTATCATCATCATCATCATTGCAATCATCGAAAGGGAGAGTCAAGGCTGGAAAGCCTTTCATCAGGCCTGATCGATCGAAGCTGACCTGTCCTCTTTTTTACATAGAAAAGACCCCAGATTTATAGGAGACAGGTAGAGTGCGATTCATGTTAAATTATTATCATCATCATCATTGCAATCATCGAAAGGGAGAGTCAAGGCTGGAAAGCCTTTCATCAGGCCTGATCGATCGAAGCTGACCTGTCCTCTTTTTTACATAGAAAAGACCCCAGATTTATAGGAGCAAGGTAGAGTGGAATTCATGTTATAATTATTATCATCATCATCATTGCAATCATCGAAAGGGAGAGTCAAGGCTGGAAAGCCTTTCATCAGGCCTGATCGATCGAAGCTGACTGTCCTCCTTTTTTACATAGAAAAGACCCCAGATTTATAGGAGCAAGGTAGAGTGGAATTCATGTTATAATATTATCATCATCATCATTGCAATCATCGAAAGGGAGAGTCAAGGCTGGAAAGCCTTTCATCAGCCTGATCGATCGAAGCTGACCTGTCCTCTTTTTTACATAGAAAAGACCCCAGATTTATAGGAGCAAGGTAGTAGAGTGGATTCATGTTATAATTATTATCATCATCATCATTGCAATCATCGAAAGGGAGGTCAAGGCTGGAAGCCTTTCATCAGGCCTGATCGATCGAAGCTGACCTGTGCTCCTCTTTTTTACATAGAAAAGACCCCAGATTTATAGGAGCAAGGTAGAGTGGAATCATGTTATAATTATTATCATCATCATCATCAATTGCAATCATCGAAAGGGAGAGTCAAGGCTGGAAAGCCTTTCATCAGGCCTGATCGATCGAAGCTGACCTGTCCTCTTTTTTACATAGAAAAGACCCCAGATTTATAGGAGCAAGGTAGAGTGGAATTCATGTTATAATTATTATCATCATCATCATTGCAATCATCGAAAGGGAGAGTCAAGGCTGGAAAGCCTTTCATCAGGCCTGATCGATCGAAGCTGACCTGTCCTCTTTTTTACATAGAAAAGACCCCAGATTTATAGGAGCAAGGTAGAGTGGAATTCATGTTATAATTATTATCATCATCATCATTGCAATCATCGAAAGGGAGAGTCAGGCTGGAAAGCCTTTCATCAGGCCTGATCGATCGAAGCTGACCTGTCCTCTTTTTTACATAGAAAAGACCCCAGATTTATAGGAGCAAGGTAGAGTGGAATTCATGTTATAATTATTATCATCATCATCATCATCATCATTGCAATCATCGAAAGGGAGAGTCAAGGCTGGAAAGCCTTTCATCAGGCCTGATCGATCGAAGCTGACCTGTCCTCTTTACATAGAAAAGACCCAGATTATAGGAGCAAGGTAGAGTGGAATTCATGTTATAATTATTATCATCATCATCATTGCAATCATCGAAAGGGAGAGTCAAGGCTGGAAAGCCTTTCATCAGGCCTGATCGATCGAAGCTGACCTGTCCTCTTTTTTACATAGAAAAGACCCCAGATTTATAGGAGCAAGGTAGAGTGGAATTCATGTTATAATTATTATCATCATCATCATCATCATTGCAATCATCGAAAGGGAGAGTCAAGGCTGGAAAGCCTTTGATCAAGCCTGATCGATCGAAGCTGACCTGGAACAAGAAACTCTACCACTACGACACTCTCACAACGATGACGACGACGACCACCACCACCACAACTAGACATGCACCATCATCCTTACAACCACTGTTACAACCATCACTACACAAAATCACTTTACCACCGTCCATCCCTGCATCCTATCGTCATGACCACGACTATCACCGCCACCAAAACCACTACCACCATTTGTAATGTAACCATCATCCTAACCAATAACACCACTCCTGTCTTTCTCTTTGTACTGTGACCCCATTCGGTCATGAATGACCATGGGATTGCACCTAGAATGTTACCCTCCGAGGCACAAGTCTGGGCAATGTTGTTTATGGAAAACAGCTGGGAGGACAGAAATAACTACAATGTAATAAAGGTTTCAAATTTTAGCACAAGGCCAGCAATTTTGGGAGAGACGCAAAGTCGATTAAATAGACCCCAGTAATCAACTGGTAGTTATTTTATCGACCCTGAAAGGATGAAAGGCAAAGCAGACCTCGGCGGAATACTGTAAGGTAATAAGAACTGAAAGAAGTCAAAATGAAACACAAGAAGAACATGGGGAGAGGCTTGAAGCGTAAAGATTAAGAATTACTATCAGGAGATAAAAATAAACCCCGTCGTTTTTGACGGGTACTACTTTAGTAACAACATTGAATATCCTTAAAGTATAATGTGATTGTATTCACAAGCAACAATTTCAACAACGGCAAACGATTATTATTATTATTATTATCATTATTATTATTGTTGTTGTTGTTGTTGTTGTTGCCGTTAATGGTGATAATGGTGGCCTTATTGTACTGCAATAATCTTCGTCGGCAACTTCACTAACGTTACAAAAAGGCAATATCTCAAATCATTTAAGCATTATAAAAACATATTTAGAGGTCTTAAGAAATGGTAAATACACACACACACACACACACACACGACATATATTTGTTGATATATATATATATATGTGTGTGTGTGTGTGTGTGTCTGTAGGTAGATTATATATATGTAATTATATATGTATGTGCGCCTTATGCATAATATATGAATGTAAAAAAAAAAGAACATTAAAACCAAAATAAAAGAAACCGAAAACACTCCAGATAACATTGAAAAACCTCCAAAATATATAATTACAAAAATAATAGCGAAAAGAACAAAAGGATATTTCAGTTTGATCTTGTTTTCATAACGTCTTCTTGGAATTGTGAAATGTTCCTGTGAAAAATGGTAAAAGAATCTGCTACAATCTACATTTCAACACTATTTTTCCTCCTTTGTTATCATCATTGATTTGGAATATAGTAATGGTTGCGACACACACACACACACACACACACATATATATATATATGTTTCTTTATTGCCCACAAGGGGCTAAACATAGAGGGGACAAACAAGGACAGACAAAGGGATTAAGTCGATTACATCGACCCCCAGTGTGAAACTGGTACTTTATTTATCGACCACCAAAGGATGAAAGGCAAAGTCGACCTCGGCGGAATTTGAACTCAGAACGTAGCAACAGACGAAATACCGCTAAGCATTTCGCCCAGTGCGCTAACGTGTTTGCCAGCTCACCGCCTTTAAAGCGCAAGAGTGGCTGTGTGGTAAGAAGCTTGCTTCCCAATCACATGGTCCCGGGTTCAGTCCCACTGCGTGGCACTTTGGACAAGTGTCTTTTACTATAGCCTCGGGTCGAGCAAAGCTCTGTGAGTGAATTTGGTAAGCGGAAACTGAAAGGATCCCGTCCTAAGTTACTTTGGCGGTTAAAAACAATAGGAACATATATAGTATATAATGCATGGACATCAGGGAAATGTCCAGAGAATAACATGGAACACATGGAAATAAGGGAAGGGTTCAAAATTTACGCTCACTTTTGCTTTACTTTCGGCACAACCTTAATATGTGTGTATGTCGATGTTAGATATGTGTATGTGTGTGTTTACGTGTAGATTTAATACACATACGTACATAAAACACATATGCACGAACACAAAAACACCTATATATATATATATATATATATATATATATATAATTCAATGGAATTCCAACTCTGTCTTTTTTATGTTTTATTTATATTTATAATATTAATGTAGAATATAGAGTATAAATAGTATATATAGTAAAATGAAGTGAAGTGTTGATTGTCTTATTGAATAGATGAAATATTGAATATCAAATATTAAGGGGCTAGTATACGTTTTTGCATTAAAGCAGTCTTCAAGGTCCCAGGTTGTGACAGGAATGTTTCAACTCTATACACAATCATACAAACATATAGGGGAGAATTTACCAAAAAAAAAAAATAAAAGACGAAGACAGGTGGTGTAGAAAACAAACAGATGTATTAGTTTGACGCTCGGAAAGTGGAGAAGTCTTTTACGTTTCGGGCCTACGCTCTTCCACAGAAAGGAACACAGAAAGAAACAAGGAGAGAAAATAAAGAATGTGTAGTGGCTAGCGACCTATCATATATATAATATATATATATATATATATAAACATTATACACACATATACACATACGTACATATACACACGTACATTACATATATTTTCTTAAGTTCTGTGTAAAAGAATAATTATATATATATATATATATATATATATATATATACACATATATATTCATAAGTATATACTTATACACGCATAGTCACACAGACAGACAGGGTGGAGGAAGTAACGGAATTACTATTGCATTTCCTTCAGCACCGGTTGCTTTTTGGGTGGCATTACCTCTTTTGATGTTACATACATCATCATCATCATCATCACTGCCATCATCATCATTATCATCAAACGCATACATCAGAGAAGATACATATATATACACGTACGTAAATAATGGTGGTCGACGTGGAAGGGAAGGAGAACAAATATTTAGTCTTAGAAAACACAGCAATAATCATTAAAAGAATATCGTGGAAGGTTTCCTACTGAGGCAATTATAAAAGAAGAGGGGGAAAAATGGAATTTAATTCTAATTTTGATTATTCCATTCTTTTGTAGTCAAGACAGAAGTGGAGACATTGTATTTTTTACGCGGGGTTTCATTTATTTTAGTAGAATTTATTCTCACCCCCCCCCCGCGCCCTGCCTTCTCTCCTACCCTCCCCCTCTCAGCCCGTCCCCCTCTGTCTGTCTGTCCATCTGTCTGTCTGTCCGCCTCTCACTCTCTGGTCCTTATGTCTGTCTTTCTCCCTCCCTCTCTGTCTGTCTACCTCTCTCCCACTCAGTCTGTCTAGATCTCCCACTTTTCCTTTCTGTTTGCTTTTCTCTCTCTCTCTCTCTCTCTCTCTCTCTCTCTCTCTCTTTCTCTCTCTCTTCACTTCTCCATCGCTCCTCCACCCTTCAGTATGTACTCCGCCCCCGCCGCCACCGTTTCTGTCTACCTGTCTGCTTCTCACTCTCCGTCCTTCTCCCTCCCTCTCTGCCACTTTGTCCGTCTCTACGTTTGTTCTATATTTGTCCGTCTCTCTACCGCTTAGTTTGTCCCTCTCTGTCTCTCGGCGAGGTTATCTGCCTCCCCCCTCTCTCTCTCTCTCATTCTCTATTTCTCCTACTCAGTCTGTTTCTTCCTGTCTGTCTGCCTGTCTACCACTCTCCCTTTCTGTCTGTCTTCCTTTCTCTGTCTCTCAGTCATGTTATTTGTTTGTGTCTCTCCATCTCGGTCTGTCTCTCTGCCACTCTGTCTATCTTTCTCTCCTTCTCTGTCTATTAATCTATATATATAGGCGCAGGAGTGGCTGTGTGGTAAGTACCTTGCTTACCAACCACATGGTTCCGGGTTCAAGTCCCAGTGCGTGGCATCTTGGGCAGTGTCTCTTAC
>NW_021826201.1:25000-38981 GCF_006345805.1 Octopus sinensis | reverse complement strand
CGCCATCACTTTTATGTGTTGATATTGTCTGACCGTTGGGGCTGATGACTAACATCGATCTAAAAAGCTACCAAACACTCTCTGTACACACGCAAACTCTGCTCCGTATCTTGTCTATCTGTCGGTTCTCTCTGCTGTGTCTCTCTCTCTCTACACCACCAGTCTCTCTCTCTTTCACTCATTTATCACTCACCACACACAACACACAGACTTAAGGTGGGTGGAGGCTGGTACTTTCGTTAGCTGTCGTCCAACATGAAGACGGCCAACATCAAAGGAATTGTTGCCTACGTGATGAACATTCTGTTGACAATAAACCAAAGACTCTCTTAGACTCTTCAAGTCGTAATCGAAGTTGAAGCTTCAGATAATTTCTTAGTTTTGTTTTTGCTTCTTTATACATTGAATCTCAAACCAATTATCTACTACACTACTACTACTACTATACTACTACTATACAAGCACTACTACAAGCACTACAATTTCTGCATGCTGTCGTACTACTACTACTACTACTACTACTACAACTACTACTGACTACTACTACAAGCCACACTACAAGCACTACAATTTCTGCTGCTGTCGCTACTACTACTACTACTACTACTTACTATACTACTACTACTACTACTACTACTACGGTCGCTGTTAGTATTACCACCTCTATTATCGCCACTACTATCACCTCCACCAGCACCACCACTAGCACCATTACCATCACTAGCACCACCACCACCACCACCACCACCACCACCACCATTAACTCGGGTAACCTAACCACCACCACCACTATCATCAACATCACCACTACCATCACCCACATCACCCACATCCTCCACCACTACCGCCACCACCACCACCATTGCCACTGCCGCTACACCACTACCGGCGTCACACTGTCGCCGCAACACTATTGCCACCTATGCAGCCACTGGCATCACCATCGCACGATCACCATCAAATAAACACCTCGACATCATCAACCATCACCATAACCATAACTCTACCACCCCACCACCAACGCTTCCACACAGCACCGCTTCCACCACGCACCGCTTCCACCCACACCACCACCACCACCGCACCCGTTCCACCACCGCACCCGATTCACCACCGCACCCGCTACACACACCACCACCCCACCACCACCAACCACCACCGCACCCGTTCATAAACCGCACCCGCTTTCCACCACCACCACCACACCACCACCACCACCACCACCGCACCCGCTTCCACCACCGCAACCCTTCCACCACCGCACCCGCTTCCACCCCGCCACCGCTGCCACCAACCACCACCACCACCACCGCACCCGCTTCCACCACCGCACCCGCTTCCACCACCGCCACCGCTTCCACCACCGCCACCGCTTCCACCACCGCCACCGCTTCCACCACCGCCACCGCTTCCACCACCGCCACCGCTTCCACCACCACCACCACCACCACCACCACCACCGCCGCCACCACTGTTAATAAGTTCCTTCTTTATTATATTTTTGTATTATTTTTACTCTTTGCTCGACTTCTTTTTGCCTCTATTTTCCTTAATCTTTTTGCTCCCCCTATCTCCTTCTCTCCCCTCTTTTCCGCTCTTCATTCTTTCTTATTATTTCCTCTCTCTCTCTCTTCCTCCTCTCTCTCATATTATTTTCCGAGGACAATGACATTTACAAATGTTGTTGACGTCATCGTCCTTGCTGTCATCGCTGTAGTTAATCTCCATGATATCATCCGACTATCTTCTTTAATTTTTCGTTTGTCATTTGTCCCTGTAATGTGTGCCAACCAAAGACCTGACCAAAGAAGAAGCAGACAGGTTAAGCGGGACAGTGGCTCTTGCTTTTGGACCGCGAATTCAGTTAAGTTGCTCTGCGTCCGATTTAGACCAGACGTCCATGTAAGGAGAAAAAAAAGAAATAAACAAAATAACTCGCTAGAGATCGCCAATAGAAATGGTCTGTTTCGTCCAGAAATGGGCTGACTGGAAGCTATTCCTGAAAGTTCTAGAAGCGGCATACGTTTACATCGTTTGATAAACTGACATCTGATTATCTCAAACCGTGTCCAAGAAACATCTGGCCAAGATGAAGCGAATGCTCATTTATTTTGTCTTCTTTTTCTTTTTCTTTGGGGAAGAGCAAGTTTTGTTAATCAGACGGTTCATCTACTGCCGAAAACCCACTTAAAGAATGTCTTGAAATGGTTGAAGACGCACAGACATACGATGAGGTTGACACAGCTAAAAAGATTCCGGAGCGACGACGATGAAGGTGAAGCGGTTTAGTTGCGTGGTTAAATATAAAACAGACAATAGCACAAAACGCATATCCAACAAGGACAGAACTAGTTGAACTGACGTGGAAACTGTTCTTACAGAGATGACAAAAGCCCAAAATCTTGTATGTAAATCTCTAAAAACAATCCAGTTACTTTACCACTTGGATCAAACGACACTATTCCTGTCACGTACACATTGTATACTATTACATATCTCTTACTTAAAAATTCATTATTACCTCCGCCTTCGCTAAGGCAGAGGTATTGTTTTCTGTCGTGTTTGTTTGTTTGTCCGTGGGCAAAATATCTCAAGAACCACTGGATGGATTCGGAGGAAACTTTCAGCGATATTTCGCCTCGTGAATGACACGAACTGATTAGATTTTGGGATCGATCTGCTGCCGGACAAGGATTCTGGATAAGTTTTCGGTTTTTTTTTTTTTTTTACTTAATTTTTGAGAGCAGTCGGGTTCATTTTTAGTATTCTTGTTTGTGAGAACAGTCGAGTTTATTTCAGATATTCTCATTTAAAAAAACCATCTCTGGCTAATCGTTGAGCGGACGTTGGTGTTACCTTGGCGGAGGTTTGCGCTCTCTCAGTGCTCTTGTTAAATATATTTCCTAGTTAATCTTATTGCTGTTTAGTTATTTTATTATTCTATTTTGGAACAGTGGATCTCGAAGTAAATAAGCTATAAATAATAGCGTGTAGATATTAAGAAACCCCTTGAATAGAAAACGTCGAGGGCCTGTAGTGTTTACAGACGTAGGCTTTGGTCCCATGGGACGGCCTTCGACTTTTTCTATCGAAACAATTTTTTAGCCTATATTTAGACGCTAATATTTAAAGCTTTATTTGCTTCGAGATCCACTGTTCCAAAATAGAATTATTTCATGTTCTCTCGAAGTTTATAAATTCTTATTCCATTATTCTTTATTTCATTCTTTATCCATTTATTTATTTATTTATTACTCGTCCGAGTTGTCTCTTCACAACTCGACTCTTTGACCGAGTTACGGTTTTGGTTAAAAAACACACACACACAGCACAATACACCACACCAAACCAGAAGCTAAAAGAATATATTACAAATTAACAAATTCGCAAATAAATAAATAAATATGATAAATGAAATAAAATAAACTAAAATCTAATATAATAAAAGCTTTCTCGTGAACGTGAAACAAGAAACCTGCAAGCCTCCAAATGTACTTCGGGCAACTAATCTTTATATATAAAAGTGAGGTTGTGTGCTGTCTGTCTCCTACGATTTAGATTCCTAACTACTCCCACGTTTTGCGGTGCAGTTTAACCAAAACCGGGTATCTTATAGTCGTGATTCATATCGAGCCCTTCTGGGTATTAGCGCGCGTCTACGATGAGTCTACGATTTAAAAAAAAATTACCATCATTTTTTCCATTTTAATGCATTTTTTCGCTTTTATATAAGGGAAGTAACTCTCTAAAAATGTCTACGATGAGTCAACGATTTAAAAAAAATTTACCATCATTTCTTTTCCATTTTTAATGCATTTTTTTGCTACTTTTTGGCTATAACTCTCTAAAAATGCTTATATAGTTATTTCCCTTACAAACCCGAGCAACGCCGGGCGATACTGCTAGTATAATATACAACCATAAAGCGGCGAGCTAGCAGAATCGTTAGCACGCCGGGCAAAATGCTTAGCAGCATCTCGTCCGTATTCACGTTCTGAATTCGAATCCCGCCGAGATCAACTTTGGTTTCCATCCCTTCGGAATTGATTCAATAAGTACCAGTTGAGTATTAGGGTCGATGTAATCGTGTTATCCCCCTCGATAACGTTTATTACACTAACGGCTGCTTCTATTTCATGTATATATTTCTTTTTTCTGGTGAAGGCCGGCTTATGGGGTTACCCTGGGTTTCCCGTCCTTAAAGGGATTAACTTTACGGCGTATCTTCAGACCCAAAGCCTGTTGGCCTATAACCTATCATAGGCCAACAGGTCTTTGGATCTGAAGATACGTCATAAAGTTGTCACAGGCCAACAGGTCTTGGGGCATGAAGATACACCATAACGTTAATCCCTTTCTGGACAGAAACCCAGAGTAAACCCATGAATCGACCTTCACCAGAAAAAATATAAACTGCTCTAGTTCTTAGAGTGTGCTTCTTCTCCAGATTTATGATTTTCTAAAAACGATATGTATATAATAGAAATATTAAAATTACTAAGTCTCTCTAAAAGAGATTACGGCAGCGTTACTGGAAATTAATTGTTATCGCCATATTAATAAGGCTATCTGTAGATATAAGACTAAAGCTGTCGTTTATTAGCTTATATATATATACATTGAAGTGTGTGTGTGTGTATGTACGTATATATAATATACCTTTGGCATAGCGGTACTAATAATTGGTTGTTAAAACTCTATAATGCTTTGCATTAAAGGAAAGGAAGTAGGTTATATAAGTATGTGGGACTGTGCACTTGTTTACATGCATATGCAAACCTGTGTGTATACATAACTAATATATATATATAATAGAGTGTATATATTTGTGTGACTATGATATATATTTATGTGACTGTGAGACCACTGCTGTTCGCATTATCCCAGATTTCCTATCGGTTATAACAAATAGAGAACATTGGGGTTAGTTATCGTTCAAGTCGGGACGAATGCCAAACCGAATGGCGGCGTACGACGTGTCTGCACATGCGTGTCGCCATGTGTATATGCCTATGTATATGCATACTTACAAACCTAAAACACACATGCACATGCGCGCGCACACACACATAAACCCATATACATATATTCTTAAATAATGTGTGTGTGTGCACGTGCGCGTATGTGTATATATATATATATATATATATTTGTGGGCGTGTGTGTGTGTGTTGTTATGTGTGTGTGGGTATGTATGTATGTATGTATGTATGTATGTATATGTGATCTATGTATTATGTATGTATATATGTATGTATGTATGTAGTATGTATGTATCTATCTATCTATATCTATTATTATATCTATCTATATATCTCTCTATTCTATCTATCTATCTATCTATCTATCGATATATTATATATATATCTATCTATCTATATATCTATCTATCTATCTATCTCTATCTATCTATCTATCTATCTATCAGTGTGTGGTGTGTGTGGTGTGTGTGTGTGTGTGTGTGGGTTGTGTGGTTAATCGAAAGTTCTCACACATTAGGAAAATAACTTCTTCCCAAAAATGGTTAGTAACATCCTAATAAAAGATTTTACAACACTTTTTTTTAAAATTACTTTCACACTTCAAAACTGTATTAAGTAATTCTCATAAACTTTCAAATATGTATGTGTGAGTTTGTTTGTGTATGTGTGCGCATATGTATGTGTGTGTGGGTGGGTGTGTGTAGAGAGAAATGGATATATATTATATATATATATAGTTAATCCAAACAAGAAAACACAAAAAAAAACACAACAACGCAAGGACGAGGAACAAATATAGTATTATTGGACGCTCAGGAAAGAAGGGAAGAAGGAGGGTTTAACGTTTCGAGCGGAGCTCTTCGTCGGAAACATAGGAGAAGGAAAGATCCCGAGAAGGGAAGACAGAGGAAAGAAAATCGCCAGCGGTACTCACGAGGTCACATATTGAAAGGTCACATATATATATATGGAGAGAGAGAGAGAGAGAGAGAGAGAGAGAGATGTTATTGTTTGTGGAAACGAGTGGTTTAGTGGATTCCTGGATTGCATAATACGTTGTGTTCTTGAGCAAAGCAATTCATTTCCCGTTGCTCCAGGTCACTCAGCTGGCAAAAGTGAGTAGTCGTCCGAAGGAGCGACGTCCCATCCAGTGGGGTGTATACGAGTCACGGAAACCGGGAAACCGGTCCTATGAGTCTGTGTGACTCGGGAAAGAAATTTATCCTGTTTTTATTATCCTATGTTATTATTTAATTTTATTCTATATTTCTGGCCAACGAAAGAAGAGTCCGTTTCTAACCTAGACCCATGGCTCAACATCAACAAAGTATTTGCTCATGTTTCTGTGTATATGTGCAATATTTGGAGTCAGTGCATGGTCAGAATTGTAAGTTTTGTTTTATGTATTCTCATGCATTTAATTGCATGTCTAGACATGTGAGGATGCTACTGAAATAGTAAACGTTTGAAAAGTTTTACATACTTTGACAATACTTGTGACAGGTTGTATCTTCAGTCTTCTAATTAGCTTTCTCTTTTCTGGTTTTGAGAATCCCTAATTTCTTCAGATTGGTATTCAAGCAGTTTGTTACATATCCTAATGTTCCGGTAATTACGGGTATAAATCTGAACGTGTAATCCGGGTAGAGTAACTGTAAACTTCTCAATAGTCTAGCGTAGGTGTTTTCTTTTCCACTGATCTTCAGCTTTATGGCAACATCCGCTGGCCAACTGATTTCCACTCCTGTACCTACTTTCGCTTCTCTGTTCTAAATCACAATGTCTGGTATTTTATGTTTACATTTTATTGAGGCGTCTGCTTCTGTGTTTTCGTTTTAGGTAGACGCAGTCTACGTCACTGTTGATGTGAAAATTATCTTTACTGGTCAATATCTTTCGAGTTTTCACATCAATGGCTCGGATCTCATCAAGCGTCCAATCAAGTAACATGAATACTGGTACTGCAAAAACATTTTGAGCCACTGTTTTATTGAATGCAGAGAGTTCCGAGGTCCATATTTTTCTTATCCGGCTGTTGTCTTCTTTAGTGACACGTTCCTTGTTAAAGGTACCATCGTAAGATATATTTTCATCTACCCATAGGTAACATTTCTCATCAGATATGGCAGAAACAGTTCATAGAAGATTGATAGAAATGTTACTAGTCAGGTTGATAGTTTTCACTCATTTCACAATCTTACAAGAACATTTATCCTGACCGAACACTCCAGCCCTATATCATTTGAGAATGTTGTAACCAGGATAAGTCTCTTTTTCATCTCATGCATATTCCTGGTTGGATGGTTGGATGGATGGATGGATGGATTAGTGGCCTCTGCTTTGTGCTGAGTTGAATATGCTTCACTGAGGTCAAAAACGTATCCAATGCGTTCATTACCAGATCCCCTTCCAGGCCACATTTTCTATATTCTCCGAAAAATTAACTGATCTTGTGAGATTTATTTCTCTCTTTTTTTCTGTAGTTTCAGTTCATAGCTGCGGCCATGCTGGTGCACCGCCGTTTTGCTACACTGTTATTACTGAGAGCTTCTTCCAATATGTGGCACTTAGTGAAGAATGGAGTTTTATGTAGCTACCCTCATTTGTACCTCTTGCCGTGAGGTAGGTTCACCTGGGTCTCTTGACAGGAAGAGGTCCAGCTTTGATTTAAAAACGCCTACATCTACTTTGTGCAGGTTCCTCATGCTCTTTGGGAGAATATTAAAAAGCTGTGGACCCCTGAAACCCAGGCTGCTGCAGTAACTGGTCCTGAAGCGCGATGGCATTTCTGGGATCTTTGGCACTATGCAGTATTGGTGTAGCTTTCAATGCCAAAATTTGGCACCCACTAAATGCATAAATGTTCTCAAATGAGTTGAAGTTTTTTTTAGCACACTGGATAATACGTGAGATCTCTCCTTATCTATTCAGACGTCTGTTAATACGTTTATCTATATGTGCCTTTATTTGTTTATCAATCTTTCTGTCTAGCTATCTCATTGCTTAAACCCTCACTGGTATTCAAGACTGAAGTGAATATTTCGACAGACAGCGTTGTCATAACAACGACAACGGTCACAATATTATGGCGCGTGCGCGTATATAAAAAAGAAAAATATTATGAAATGTATAAAAAAAAAGAAAACGTTGTGCATTGTGTTGCATAGAGCAGCAGTGGTATTGGTATTCCTGAACACGGTCCAAACTACGACTATTTCCCTTATAACTTCATTCTACGACTGTTGTTATAACGTCTGTTTTCTTCCCTCTTCGATGAAGTTACACTGTCCGAAACGTTGAACTTTCGATCCACGCGTCAAATAATTTCACGTATTATTTTTCAGTCATTAGACTGCAGCCATGTTGGGGCACAGCCTTGAAGAATGTTTAGTCGAATGAATCGACCCCAGTACTTATATTTTGTGAAACCCGGTACTTAATTTATCGGTATCTCTTGCCGAACCGTTAAGTTGCGGTGAATTAAACACTAACACCGGTTGTCAAGCGGTGGTGGCGGGAGACAAACACAGACAGAAAGACATACACACATAAGGCGGCGAGCTGGCAGAAACGTTAGCACGCCGGGCGAAATGCGTAGCCGTATTTTGTCTGTCGTTACGTTCTGAGTTCAAATTCCGCCGAGGTCGACTTTGCTTTTCATCCTTTCGGGGTCGATTAAATAAGTACCAGTTACGCACTGGGGTCGATGTAATCGACTTAGTCCCTTTGTCTGTCCTTGTTTGTCCCCTCTATGTTTAACCCCATGTGTGCAATAAAGAAATAAATATAAGGCTGGCAACCAAACATAGACACACATTTTTATAAATGATGTATTCGTTTCGTCACGTACATGGGAATTCACTTTACAACATCAAAGTTTTGGGTTCAGTCCCACTCTTACTATGGCCCCGCGTCGATCAAAGCCTTGGAGGTGAATCTGGTTGATAGTTGTTAGTTTGTTTATGTCTTCATCACTTAGACGTTCAGCAAAATAGACAGACAAAATAAGTACCAGGTTTTTAAAAAACATTTACTGGGATCGACACGTCCTTCCAAAGCCTTTTAAGGCGGTGCTCTACAATGACCGCAATCTAATGAATAAAACACACACACACACACAAACAAATAGATAGATAGAAGATAGATAGATAGATAGATAGATAGATAGATACATACATACATACATACTACATACATACATACATACATACATACATACATACATATATATATATATAATATATATATATATATTATATAATATATATAGAGAGAGAGAGAGAGAGAGAGAGAGAGATAAATAGACAGATAGATAGATAGATAGATAGATAGATAGATAGATAGATAGATAGAGATAGATAGATTGATTGATAGATAGATAGATAGATAGATAGATAGATCGCACGTGCTTATAAATTATATATTATATACATATATTTAATACACACACCACACACACACACACAAACAAATAGATAGATAGATAGATAGATAGATAGATAGATACATACATACATACATACATACATACATACATACATACATACATACATATATATATATATATATAATATATATAGAGAGAGAGAGAGAGAGAGAGAGAGAGATAAATAGACAGACAGATAGATAGATAGATAGATAGATAGATTGATTGATAGATAGATAGATAGATAGATAGATAGATAGATAGATAGATAGATAGATAGATAGATAGATAGATAGATCGCACGTGCTTATAAATTATATATTATATACATATATTTAATACACAACACACAAACACACACACACATATAATATATATATTTGAACTATTTGGTAATTTTCTTCCGTTACAGGTGTTGGCCAGGTGCCTTAGAGACCAACACACTGCTTGGACTGATTAACAATTGGATTTCATTCGACACTATCATGAATGACGTTTGTGTCATCTGTAGAAAGACATACAACGATATATGACCACCCCTGACGAATAATGCGAAGTGGATACCAAACCACGCGAAAGAAAAGACTTTAGCGAAGTTATTCCATCATAGACGATATTAGGGGAGGAAATAAAAGTAATCGAATAAAAGAAAGAAAAACATTGAAAGAAGATCAAGAAAGAGACAGAATGGAGAAATTAAAGCAATTAAAAGAAGAAGAAGAACGAAAAATTGCTGAGAAACGTCACCAAAAGGAGGTTGAATGGGACAAAAGAGAATTGGTGAATAAAGAACCAGCACGTTGGCTCCACTGGCCAGAATATGTGTAAATATAATTTCATATACTTTCCAGTTTCTGTTTTAAAATGTTGTGAGATTTCTGTCGTGTTGTGTTGTGATCTGCTCGTTGTTGTGGGACTGTCAATTGTTGTTGATAGAATCTATTATTGTGGTTGTCTGCTTTTTAATTTAACCGGTCGTGGGTTGTCTGAGGCGGAAAATTGACAGAATCGTTAGACGATTGGGTAGAACTCTTTTGTGATTTTTTTTCTTACTTCCACTGCCGTGAGTTTAAATTCCACCTGTGTGAACTTGTCATTTTTCCGAGGTCGATAAATATACAACGCATTTCTTTCTTTCTTTCTTCTTTCTCTCTCTCTCTCTCTCTCTCTCTCTCTCACACACACACACACACACACACTCTCACACACACACACACACACAAATAGACAAACATCCACATATTCTCTCTGTCTCTTTCTCCCTGTCTCTCCATCTCTCTCTCTCTTTCTTTCTTCCTGTCTCACCCTCTCGGATTTGGCTATTGCCAACAAGATGATGTAAAAAATTAAATTCGAAGGGTGGCACCGAAAAACCTTTATATTCTCTCACAAAAATTCCATTGTGCTCGCCAAAAGAGGCACCAGAAATCGTTCGTCGAATTAAGGGAGAAGGAAATAGTGGTCGGTTGCACGTTGTTGGTGTTGCTTAACGGTTGCTGGTTGGTTGTTGTTATGCGTTATCTATTGTTGTGGGTCATCTATTATTGTGGACTGTCTGTTACTGTGGGTCGGTTGGTGTTATGAGTTGGCTACTGTTGTGAGTCAATTGTTATTGTCTGCCATGTTATTGCGCTTCTGTTTTTTTATTGCTTGTTGTCTGCTGCTATGAACTGTTCGCTGACTGAATATTATAAGAACGCGTTTTGTTGATTACACCACGAATCTGTATAAACATGTCTGTTAGTTTGTGTATGCCTGTATGTATATCATTACTCAGTTTTATTTCAAGATTTCTTGCCAATAGAGAAAGAGCCGGTTCCTAACAAAGATCCAAGGTTCCTTCGTTGGAATCTCAACACCATCAGGATATTTTCGCCTGTATGTATGTATATGTGCAGTATTTGGAGTCAGTGCATGTACAGATGTATATGCTTTGTCATATGTATGTATTCTCGTGCATATAGTTGCATGGCTAGACATGCGCAAATTTACTTGAATGATAAAACTTCTGGAAAGTTTTACAGACTTTTTGCCGTTCCAGTTATGGTTTGGATCTCTAGTCTTCGGATCTACTTTCTCCTTTCTGGTATTGAGAATCCAATGCGTGTGTGTTTGTGTTTGCTTTTAATTTTTCCAAAATTTAATTGTTTTCCATACTTACAGTTGAAAAAGTCTCAATGACTGAAACCGGTACCCGAAATGTTTTTTATAAAATTATTTTAGCATTTTCTATCCTGCCTTTTTTTCCCATATATACTGTCGTTTAGATACAAAATCAATCCAGCGATATATGAATTCAGTGTTGGATGTGTTATCCGTGCTCAGTCAAACAACTTCAATCCCAACAGCCTACAGTGTGACGTTGTCAAACAACTACAGAATACATTTAAATACGAACGCCAGGAGGAACTTGTCAGTTTCATCATACAAATAACTCCATCAGATGCTTTTGTATATGCTAATGTAAGTAAAAACACTCCTGGCTATTGTCATATCTCATTGTTTTCTCTTGTTCTTGTTCTCAAGTCCCAAGTCAATGAAAATCAAACTGGACCCTGACACACCTGTTTTATGATACAATACTACTAAGACTACATTAGCTAAGGTGATCCTTCCTTTTTGTCTTTGGTTGTTGTTGTTTTTTTTAAGTGATATCGTGTGATTTGAAGAAAAGTAGCTGTTACTTCTGGCAGTGGATGCAACCATATTGCGATACTTCCTCTTTCTCTCGACACCCGCTGCTTTGATTCTTAACCGGGAGAAATTCTTCTATCCACCGGGAACAGAAGAAATTCCAGAATTCCAGGAATAAGTTTGAGAATTCTTGTGAGACAGTAATTCAGTTTGAAAATTCTTTATCATTATTTGCACTGTTTTTGTTAGGTTTATTTTTCTTATTGTTGATTTTAAATACTAAATTAATGGACGGTAGTTAGTCTTACACAAAAATATTCTAAGAAGATAACTGAAGACTTTAATGTTTTATAATAGTCTTGTATACTAAACGACTTTAATAGAAGTCTGTTAATGCTATGTAATAGTGTTGTACACAAACCTACTTTGATCTTATGCTGTTAAAGAAGTATTAAAGTATTATATACAAAACCACTTTAACAGAAAGATGTTAATGGTATGCAATAGTGTTGTTTAGAAGATTACTTTAATATAAGCTGTTAATGCTACGTAATAGTTTGTATACATGAATGGTTTAATATATATTAATGTTATATAATGAATCGAGTTGTAAAGAAGACTGCTTAAATAAAAAGCTACTGATATTATGAAATATATTGTGTTACATACAATACTATACATGCTTTCTCCGGGAGATTTATTCTGCCATATATATTTCCAATCAATTTAACAGCCTAATCTGTATTCCTGTATATATAATTGTCTAAGTTTCTGAAATAAGTTTTTATTATTAAGATTGTAATTGTTCAGACTAATTTTTAGAATCAAAATATTTTTCACTGCATTTCAATCAACTTGATCTATCATCATCAGATATATTATTCCTAGATATGTATACAGCACACATCCCACATGTGCGCTCCGCACACACACACACACCACACACACACACACCACACACACACACACACACACACACACACACACACACACACACATACATACACACTCACACACACAAACAGCTTCCCGTTCGTCATAAGGCCTTTTATTCATATAGTTTCTTTCCTTAAACTCCTGTACTCTGGAACTCATTACCATCGTCTTGCTTTCCTCTGGACTATGATATCCAGTCTTTTAAGCTTTCTCTCAATTGACATATTTTGAATGTGTAGATCCCTTATTTTCCTTCTATATTGTCCCTTATACCAAAGTGGCTTCAAGCCTTGTTCGGGACAAAATCGCACAAAACAAAGATATATATTGTTACTTTTGTAACATTATTCAATTTAACGCTATGTTTCCATTTCCCAGGAACTTTTATTCATTGCAATACCACATTTCACTTCAAGACCCAGCGCCATCACACGGGAAGTTTTTATAAAAATGAAAAAAGGCGCTTGTTGGTGCGAGGTGCCAACCACAGAAGTGATCGTGGATTCACATAAGGTAAATAGTTACCATAAATTTATGCATATATGTGTGTGTGTGTGTCAGTGTGTGTGTGTTTGTGTGTTTGTGTGTGTGTGTGTGTGCAAATGACTAGTGGTGCAGTTTTACGATCCTTTAAAACTCCAGCATCCGATGCTGACGAGGGGATAACAGCTCCGAAATACATGCATCTATCTACCCGGGTAGAGGGCGCTCCGGGCTGATTTGGAGTGTTTACACATTTTTGTCTACAACGAGAATTTTTCTCCGCGATAAAATGCAGTAAATGGCTTTCTTACGGATTCGAATATCTCTCAAGCATATTTGAACTGGTGGCAAATTTATATTTGTAATCACCACTGCTTGGCGCTTCTAATTTATGCACGTGAGTCTGCCTCTGTGTGTGTGTGTGTGTGTGTGTATGTGTGTGTGCGTGTGCGTGTGCGTGCGTGCGTGTGCGTGTGTTCGTTTCTTTGAAAGGGGGATTCTTTTTCGAAATTTAAATTAT
>NW_021826201.1:0-12500 GCF_006345805.1 Octopus sinensis | reverse complement strand
AAGGAAAAAAAAATAAAGAATGTGTAATGGCTAGCGATCTATCAAGGCGAAAGCCAGACAGAGGGGTCATCCGCATTAATCGTATATTTATCTATCTGTTTTTACCGTATAATCCTTTGTCGTTCTCCTGTGTCCACATTTTTTTTATCATTGTTTGTATTTTTTTTTTTTTTAATTCTCAATAACTCAGTATTCAATTATACAACAGCTCAAATAAAAAAGGTTTGTGAATCCTTTTTCTTCTTCTCAGGCCCAGCCAGTGGACAGCGCTTCGCTTGCAGAACTTCGTTCACACAAGAACTCATTCAAAGGGCTGCTATCTTGCAGTCCAATTATATTAACAGAATGGGAAAGCACTGAGTTTCAGAAACCTATTTTGGTAAGTCAATTTGTCTTTGTGCCTGTTTTGATCTCCATGTCCAATCATCCGTGGTTACATAAATGCACAGACATAAAAACAATACATAAACAAATGAAAAAAAAAGACAAACATCTGCAAGGACATAAAAGGAATCTTAATTCCAGCAAAGACTCTGCTCTGAGCTTTTTACTTCCATTGACAGTTTTTTTTTTGTGCATTGGTTAATTGTACGTTTTGCATTCGTGTTTTTCTGCTGTTCATTTATTTTTTCTTTTCTTTATTGATTGATTGATTCTAGTTTCAGCTCACGAGCTGTGGCCATGCTGGGGCACCGCCATTTGTTCATTTTCCATTACCTTTTTTCTTCCCAACTCGATTGGAAAGAGGCTGATATAACAGTTGGATCCAACTCCAGGTTTGGCCGCATGGACATCACGAGTTGATCATGTGAGCAAACACGTGATTGCCTGGCGGCATGACTAGGACTTTCAGTGACAGAGCCCCTTCAAAAATCCAGTTCATTTTAGCGCGAAAAGAACAGAATGAATTCGGTCCTTGGCGGAGTTCGCTCTCGAGTCGTAGCTATTCTCACAGCCACATATTCAACCTGATGAAGAAACGTACCGCAACAACACGGCAACAAGAATATATATTGATGTGTGCAACCAGCATAAATGTGAACTTCTGATGGAGATTCCCTGCTCCTGTAATATACGTCGTTTCATATAAAATTTGCTCTTCTTGTATTAATGTAGCAATAAATCGTGTCTATAAACTGATAACAAGCCTTCCTTCAAGACCACACTACAGATACATACGTATACATTCCGTTCATACTTACATACATACACAGATACAAACACGTAAAGACCTACATACGCAAGCACATTCACGCGTACATACATACGTATGTGTATGTAAGCATTATGCATGTATGCATTTACACACGTATATGCAGAGGTTGGACGAAATAATGGAAACACCTTAAAATTTCAGACAAATTTATTTTGATATGAGATAGGACCGCCTTTGGGAGTAATTACAGCTTGAATTCTACGATATGTGGACTCGTACAAAGTTTGAATTGTTTCCAAAGAAATTTTTGTCCATTCTTCAGCTAAAACAGTCTCCAGTTCTTGTAGTGATGATGGTGGAGGATATCGACTCCTTACTTGTTTTTCTAAAATGCACCATAAATCTTCAATAATATTGAGATCTGGGGACTGTGGTGGCCAGATAAGGTGTTCAACTTCACTAGAATGTTCCTCGTGCCATTCAGTAACAACTATGTAAATCGGTTCATTATCATCCTGAAAGATTGCGTTTCCCTCCGGAAACAGTTCCACAACTATAGGATGAATTTGATCAGATAAAATGCTTTAATAGTCGACTATTGATTCTGCCATGAAGAGAAACCATTGGGCCGGCAGATTTCCAAGATCCACGGATCATCACAGATCCTCCTCCATGTTAAACAGTTGGAAGAAGGCAGTCTGGGTCAAATGCTTCTTTTGGCTGTCTCCACTCATATATTCGGTCGGTTGTCAGAAATGAGGTAGAGGATGACTCTAAGGACCAATTCTGCAGGTTTTTGCTCTTCACTAAACACTGTGCAACGTTTGATTTTGAAAGTAGTTTTTTTTTCTGAGTGCAGCCCTCCCGTGAAATCCGGCTTTGTGCAGCTCCTGACGAACAGTTTTTGTGGAAACTGGGTTTTCAAAGTGGTCATTAAGTCCTGCAGTAATGTTGGGAGCTGTACTTTTGTGATCCTTTCTAACAATTCGCGTAAGAGTCCGACAGTCCCTATCTGAAAGTTTTGGTTTTCTTCCGGAGTTTTGTTTCGACGAGGAGGCTTTCTCTCTTTCTCAAAAGCTTCCATCACTTTCGAGACAGCACTTCTTGACACACCAAACATTTTGGCTGTTTTCATTACGCTAGCGCTTGCCATACGAGCACCAACAAGTCTGGTAGATCTGTCATTGTAATGAATTTTAATTACCTTTTTCGGGTGATATCTGAAAAGAAACAGCAATTTTAGCAAAACATATTAGGCAACAGTAATAATAAATATAAAAAAAAGAAAAGAAAAATAAACAAGCTTTTGACGGTTTCATAGATATTTCAAAATTATGATACAAAATTATGCTAGGTGTTTCCATTATTTTGTCCAGTCCCAGTACATAAGCACGTACATACGTATATATGTTTGTGCATAATGAATATACGTATGAGTAGGTATGTTGCATCCATACACGCATACGTACAGACATATATATGTATATATATATATATATATACATACCCATACACACATGCATACATACATACAAACATACACACACATACACACACGAAGATGAGTAAATGTGCAGAAGAAACGACATGGTTGTGGTGAAATTGCTGCAATGGCAATGATGACCGTGGCGGCGGTAAGAGAAATGGCTGTCGTGTTTAATAACACTACCCAGTAACGCGGCACACAACGTTTGTGACAGATTGTAGATGAACCGATCTAAGAAGACCATTTGCTAACATCCATTGTGGCCATCGGCAGAGACACTGAAACACAGGCGCAGATTGTACAGAGGAGAACATTCAAAATGCTCAGTTTATTCAAACGAACAATGATTTCGGTCCAGTCTGGCACTAGTGTGATCGCAGATGAGAAAAGTCCGAAACGGAGACCACATCGCATCGTATCCAACACTCAAACACTCCCCCAATCCGTCATTTTGGACTGGTTCTTTCTTTATCGACTCTCGACAGGAACAGGATGGGCAGAGGAGAATATATTTTGCCACATTGCATTCAAAATGATAAGCCACTTCATATTGGAGCCTGTGGTGCTTGCTGTGTGCATCGGGTAGCACTTCAGTCGTTATAGCGAGTACTTACGACTGTAGCTCGATCATGGCTGAACAGGGTTGTACAACGACGTTATCTACACCATCACAGTTGCTGCTGCTGCTGCTACTTCTACTACTACTACTACTACCACCACCACCACCACCCCACCACCACTATTATTACTACCACCACCACCACACTACGACTACCACACTACCACCATCACTAATACTACCACCAACACTACCACTACTACATCCACTACTACTACTGCCACCACCACCACAACCACCACCACTACTACTACTTTCTTTTCTCATTGTCTCAGGTTACGCTCCCTTGCCCACCAAATCCGGCAAAAGTGAAACGCCTGGCAGCTATCAGGGCCCAACGTGAAGAACGAGCAAAGAACCCGAAAAGGGCCATGCTAGAAGATGCTGGGCGAGAAAAGAAAAAGAGACAAAAGGAGTCGAATGGTGGATCGAACACAGGGAGGGCATCTAGACAGGAAGGGTCAACATCAGAGGAACCATCTCTAACGCATGTGAACGACAAGAGACCGAATCAACGCTGGTATATGGGGATTTACGCAAGCAACGATGGTTTTCTATCTACCTACCTACCTACCTACCTACTTATCTATGCCTGTTTCTCTGTCTGTCTATCTGTCTATCTATCTATCTATCTATCTATCTATCTATCTATCTATCTGTCTGTCTGTCTATCTGTCTGTCTGTCTGTCTGTCTGTCTGTCTATCCATTTATCTGTATGTTTCTCTGCCTACACATCTACTTTTCTCCCTGTTTACTTCTTACTTTCTTTCTCTCTCTCTCTCTCTCTCTCTCTCGCTCGCTCTCTGGCTTTGTCTCTTTTTCAATACAGCTACGTGTGTGTGTGCGCGTGCATATATATATATATATATATATATATGTGTGTGTGTATACATATATGTGTATGTGTGAATGTATGTATGTATATAGATAGCTATACATAAATGTGTGTGCATGCGTGTGTATGTATGTGTGAGTGTGATCGCCTTCTTTCAATCATGTACAGAAAACACGATTGTGATTATATTAGTGTTTAATCATTTCTACATTTTACATCAATGAATTTTTCCTACATTCTTTTCAAGATCAAACTAAATGTAAAACACTAATAACGAAGTATGAATTTTTATTACGAAACGTTTTTATTAGGCAGCGAGGGAACATGGGAATAATGTAAGCTATGAAGAAATCATCATCGCCTGATTTAAAATGTGCCAAACTGTTAATTGTTTTTAGTTTATTATTAGGCTTCTGTGACTGTATATATTAATATGCGTGTGTACGAGGGGCGTTCAATAAGTAATGCCCCTGACCCACTTGCAGTTGTTTGATCTAGCTGAAATTTTGCATGTGCACTTATTTATACCTCTATAGATTAAGTGGCGAATTACAACTCTGAACTAATTGTGGTTTCTGATTTACAGGTGTTTGAACTGAGTCAAGTGTGAAATGGAGCCTGTTGAGTGTCGAGCAGTGATCTGGTTTTTGTATTTGAAAGGACGCACACCACGGGAGACTTCTGATGAAATGAAAGTAACTTATGGTGATGATGCCCCATCATATGACCTTGTAAAACACTGGCATTGTGAATTCAAACATAGTCGGAACTCTGTGGAAACAGCTCCCAGATCTGGTCGCCCCCTTCTGCCGTTGATGAGACGTCTGTCCGTCAAGTTGAGGCTGCCATTTTGGAAGGTCAACGCATAACTATTCGCCAAATAGCCCATAAGGTCAAGATTAGTACCGGGTCTGTGGAAACTATCATTCATGACTATTTGCATATGCAAAAGGTGTCTGCCAGATGGATTTCCAGGTTGCTCACACCTTTCCAGAAGCAAGAACGCGTTGAGTGCTCGAGGATGAATTTGGAGATGTGCCAAGAAGATGAGTCAACATTTTTCAAAAGACTGATTACACAGAATAAAACCTGGGTCCATCACTATGATCCATAGACCAAAGCCCAGTCAATGCAGTGAAAGCACCGTGACTCACCTCCTCCAAAGAAGGCAAGGGTGCAGCCCTCCGCTGACAAGGTTATGCTCACAGTCTTCTGGGACCAGGACGGAGTAGTGGTGACAGATTTCCTGGCAAAGGGTACCACAATTACAGGAGCCTATTATGCTTCACTTTTGAGGAAATTAAGAGAAGCTATCAAAATCAAGAGGCGGGGCAAGATCAGCAAAGGCATCCTCCTCCTGCAGGACAACGCCCGGTCCACAACTCGCGTGTCGCCAGATCAGAAGCACAGGCGTACAGCTATGAACTCCTTCCCTTGCACCCTCTGATTTTCACCTCTTCCAGCCATGAAGTTGATTTTGAAAGGAAAGCGTTTCCCAGATGATGCAGCCTTGATTTCTGAAGTCAGGTCGTGGTTGGAGGACCAAGCTGGGGTCTTCTACAAAAACGGTCTCCAGAGCTGTATCAAACGATGGGAGAAATGCATAACTCTGAGTAGTTCCTATGTAGGAAAAGACTAATAACTGTGCCAAGTGTCGTTGCTCTACTGCTATGGGAAGTGGGGCAGGGGCATTACTTATTGAACGCCCCTCGTACTTACAATTAACAAAGCAGCCGCTACTAATTTTCTAGTTTTCTTTTCAATTTTATGTAGGTTGTTAGTATTATTATCCAACGTACCTTTTCCCTTACTGTTTCGTTTTGTGTTCTTTAATGTCATGTAATGTGATCGTCCTTTAACTCTGGCGATGATAATTTTACAGTTTGCAGTGTTGATTCTGCGTGTATGATTTAGTAAAGTCTACTTCAGCTTAAAGCTTGTGAGAGTTGGTGTTTCATTGACCAGGTGAACTTGGAAAAGCTGCTGTCTGTCTTTTTGTTGACTTTTAGGAATGAGTGTGTAGAATGATCTAAACTGGATTTTAATGTATTTTCACTTATTTTGTCGGTATTTTTCTTCTCTGTAGAGCTATTGTTAGTAAAAAAAAAATATCGTTATGTCACACAACAAATTTTGCGAAACAAAATTCATTTAGAGGGCATCTTGCAGGATTAGCGCAATTATATGTCAGGTAAATGGGTAAGTTAACATATACTTATACGATGGGCTTCTTTCAGTTTCCGCCTACTAAATCCACTCAAGGCTCGATGCTATAGTAGAAAACATTTGCCCAAGGTGCCACAGAGTGGGACTGAACCTAGAACCATGTGGTTGGGAAGCAAACATCTTACCACAAAATCACGCCTGTGTGTGTGTGTGTATGCTGGGACACCGCATTGGTGGGTTTAGTCGATCAAATCGATCCAGTACTTTTCTAAATCTGGTTCTTATTCTATTGGGTCTTTTTACATATCTAGACATGCTCATATATACTTAAATGTATATATGGTGTATGTGTGTGTTTGTGTGTGTGTGTGTGTGTGTGTGTGTGTGTGTGTGTGTGTGTGTATGTGTGTGTGTGTGTGTGTGTGTGTGTGTGTGTGTGTATACTCTCCTCTCAGTGCCACTTTCTGTACAACGTACTGAAACCTGTCTTTGTGCGTCTTTTTCACAGACGATGAAAATGATCAACTCTACTTTGTCGCCTGTTGTGGAAGTAAAGTATGGACTGTTGTCAAAGAAATTGCGATGTCACAGATCAAACTGGACCTACTTCAAATGGAATTATCGCGTCCTTACACCAAGTAAAGTAGCCCAAAAAGCTTTTATACACATTATAATCTCGAGATTATTTTCATTGTCTGCGTCAGATTTGAAGCTTCAATGCTGGAGCTGAAAAAAGGAGAGGATATTTAGTTAAGGTTCCTGAATAAGGGTTGCTTAAGGATGATGAACAAAACACACATGTTTCCAAAGAATTCCTCTCAACACATGGCTATGAGGCTTTCCCACTAATCTTGCTCATGATCAGAGATGCACATATCGTCAAACAAATCTGTGGTACTGAGCAGAATATTTGCTGTAGCCCATCTTTTATACCAAGACAAAACATGCATATAATAACACATCCAATCAATTAAGATCAGAAGGCATGCGAGCCACTGCTTGGTACAGCATCATGGCATTTGTTACTACTACTACTACTACTACTACTACTACTGCTGCTGCTGCTACTGCTGCTGCTACTACTACTACTACTACTACTACTACTACTACTACTACTACTACTATTACTACTACTACTACATAAGGTAGGCAGTGAGCTGGCAGAATCGTTAGCACGCTGGGCAAAATGCGTAGCCGTATTTCGTCTGCCGTTACGTTCTGAGTTCAAATTCCGCTGAGGTCGACTGCCTTTCATCCTTTCGGGGTCGATAAATTAAGTACCAGTTACGCACTGGAGTCGATTTAATCGACCTAATCCGTTTGTCTGTCCTTGTTTGTCCTTTCTGTGCTTATCCCCTTTTGGGTAGTAAAGAAATAGGTATTTCACCCATCGTTACGTTCTGAGTTCAAATTCCGCCGAGGTCGACTTTATCTTCCACCCTTTCGGGGTCGATAGACTAAGTACCAGTTGAATACTGGGATCGAAGTAATCGACTATCCCCCTCCCCCCAAACTCCAGGCCTTGTGCTTATAGTAGTAAGGATTATTATTATTACATACATACATGCATATATATATATATATATATATATATATATATATATATATACGGAGGAAACGGATGATCAGAACTGAGCGGAAATAAAGTAAAATTGTGCAGTGGTGCAAAAATTCAATAAAAAAAAACAGACAAAAACAACTACAAAAACAAAATAAATTTTATTTTCATTTTCCCAAAGATAAGAAACCTGCTTAGCAATAGTTCACAGTTCTTATACAAATGGCCTTTGTAGCGGTAGCTAAATAGTTGAATGTGCTCTCTTGCAAGAAAGATCATAGAGTAACCTCCCTTTCCTAAGTTTCTCGAAGCATCTGTGTCATGAGACGTGTTTCTTAATTATTCAAGAAGCTTAGCCTTTCTCTTGGAAGCTTTTAGAATGTCTAGCGTTGCATTAATAAAAACAGCTTGCTTAGCCTGCTCTTCGCTTCTTAGTCGATTAAATCTATAGCCATTCACGTCATCGATATGTCCGTCTATTTCTCTACGCCACTTGGCTGAAAGCTACCACTTAATTGTTATTTCAATATTTCCTATCTCCGAAATTTCTTGCATAGATTACTTCATTCAAATAGATTCTACCTTTTGATTATGTATCATCATCGACCAGTAAATAAAATATATGTAGTAAATATATAGTTCTTGTATCTATTCTACATCTCTATCTGAACTCTTGTAATAATATACAAGCAGCCATATCAACGCCGGGTACTGAATGTATATTCCCAACTACAACTTATATAGAACCTTTGATACTAAAAATCGTTTAGGGAAATTCGTTTAAGCACAGTAAATAATTGTCCGGTGATTATTTAGTGTTCTCCTTCCTAACCGACATATTTATGCCAAAGGTTCAATATTGGTTAATTGATGTTCAAAGGCACCTTTGGAATACAGATTATTGGTGAATTGACTTTATTTTCGCATAATTGGGGAAAGAATTTGAATGCTGTGACTGTTTAGTTTCTTTGGTGTTGTTTTTTTGTACTGTTGAATTTTGTACATCACTATTACACTTTATCAACTGCTCTGACTATAATAGCCATCTCCCTCCACCCACTCTCTCTCTCTCTCTTTCTCTCTCTCTCTATAGATATTATATACTATATATATATATATATATCTATATATATATATAGATATACATACATACACATGCAAGCACATTGAGGGACGCACGCACGCACGCACACAATTCTGTGTATAGTACGCAGATGCAAGCATCTTGTCTTTATATATAGTATCTTTGTGAATATAAAAAGAGGTAACTCGCTACCAAGAATGCATCAAATATGCAAATTAATCTATCAGATTAACTTAAACGCTAATTAATATTGGTTGATTAAAAAAATGTTTCCATTGACGGTTAGAGATGACACTTGGTTGTCGATGATATCCCAACACAGGATTGAAACTAGAACAGCTGATCCTTCTTGTTAAGTCCATGAAGGTAGTGTATATAATGACAATGTGTCTATATCTGTCTTTTATGTATAACATTGGTTAAAATCTATAGAAATATTCAGTGGTAACGTATTTCACGTTTATAACCCTAATTCTTTTATTCCCCCTAATATGTGTGTGTGTGTGTGTTTGTGTGTGTGTGTTATTTGTTTGTGTGTGTGTTTGTGTGTGTGTGTGTGTGCTTGTGTGCGAGTGTGTGTGTGCTTGTGTGTGTGTGTGTGTGATTGTGTGTGTGCTTGTGTGTGCTTGTGTGTGTGTGTTTGTGTGTGTGTGTGTGTTTGTGTGTTGTGTGTGTGTTGTGTGTTTGTGTGTGTGTGTGTTTGTGTGTGTGTGTGTTTGTGTGTTGTGTGTGTGTGTGTGTTTGTGTGTGTGTGTGTGTGTGTGTGTGTGTGTGTGTGTGTGTGTGTGTGTGTGTTGTTTACACTCTTACACTATTGTAACTGAAGATATATCATGTCAGCTGACGTTCTGTCTACGTCTTCTCCTTTTCTCCTTTTCTACTTTCTTTCCTTTTCACCTCTCTGCCTTTCTATCTTTTTAGCTTTATACTTTCGTTCTCTCATTTTTATTTTTCTAATTTCATTCCTTTTCTTCACTGCTCTTCTGCCTTTTCTTTCGTGTTTCTCTATTTCCTTCTTGCTCTTTCTCCTTGTCTACTCCATGTATACCGTTTTCCCATACAATTTCTTTACTTTATCGCTTACATTTTCGTTTATGTCGATCGAGTTATCCTCTCAACCATATCATATTATATTTCAACTATTAAATTTAATATTATAAGTGTTTAAATTTTAGGATCTCAATATCTATAAGCTTAATATGGATCTTTCAAAGTTTGGGCCGAATAAACTGGAAAGAGTGGGTAACAAATGCTGCAGTACCAGAAAAGCTAACAGTACAAAGACACTTATTATCGAGAATCAAGTCCACAAAGCTGACTTATTTTGAACATACAATGCGTCATGTGTCAATACCCAAAACTAATTAGACAGAAAGTGTGGATGGGAAGAGATCAAAGACGTTTGTGAATTAACACCGAAAAATGAACTAGATACAAGAGCCTGGTCGATTGCATGCATGTAGAACAATACAGAGGGGACTGGAGGGTCTTGGTAAACCAACCCTTGGGTACCTGATCAATGGCCGAATATATTATAACTATGTCTCCCTTCATGTGTCATCCCTACAGACGTTGGCATTCATGGATCTTTATACCAAAGACTGTAGATTCCTGCTTTCCGGGGCTTGCTTTTGTACCACAGGCCCTATTTGACATTTTAGTTGAGGACTGGTTCATATGATACCAGAATATGTCCACACTTAAGTGGATTAGTGAGATATGTCTAGCGGGCCAAGCCGGTACCCATATAAGATTGTATATTGTAATAGAATATTTAGTCGTATTGTAGTGCGGTGCTGAAAAACTACTCATAATGATGTATTAAAACCAAAGTCCCCATTTTTAAAAATACTATCATTTTGACAACCCTTTATAAAAATCGGTGATCTGGCAGAATAGTTAGCATGCCACACAAACATGTTTAGTAGCATTCATCAGTCTTTAGTTCTGAGTTCAAATTTTGCCAATGTCAACTTCATCTTTTATCCTTTCAAGGTCGATGAAGTAATACTTGGTATTATATGTACTGGGCTCAATGTAATCGACTTAACCCATCCCTCAAAATTTCCGGCCTTTTTACTAATTCTGCTTTTTATGTTGAGTACTACTTTATATTTGTATATATATAGAAATATAAATGTGTATAATCTTTTCTTACTCAAGGCACAAGGCCCGAAATTCTGGGGGAGGGGATCAGTTGATTAGATCGACCCCAATACGCAACTGGTACTTAATTTATCGAACCCGAAAGGATGAAAGGCAAAGTCGACCTCGGTGGAATTTGAACTCAGAACGTAACGGCAGACAAAATACCGCTAAGCATTTCACCAGGCGTGCTAACGCTTCCGCCAGCTCGCAGCCTGTAAATGATATAAATATTACACAAATACAGGTATATATATATATATATGTATATATATGTATAGATATATATATATATACATATATATATATATATATATATATATATATACATATATATATATATATATATTATATATATATATATATATATACTATATATATATATATATATATATATATATATATATATTATATAAATAGATATCAATTATTATATGTTCAGTTACGATAAAAACAATTTACATTAATCTGATGACTTACTCTATACTTTTCTTCTACAAAAATGTTGTTGGCAGTGACTTCGAAGTGTCGGCCAGCTAGCCATACAGGCGCACATACACACACATAAATTCAAAGTGTTTTTTCTCTCTCTTTGTTTAGATTTATGGTTCTGCGTACAAGAGTAACGGTGGACGAGGAACAGGCAGCGAAAATGGCCATGAAAATCGAGAGACACCTCGGCGAAAGACTGGTGCAAGTGATTGCCAAACAGAAGTAAGAACAGAATGGGTTATACACGAATTGGCTAATGTAGGAGGGAATTTACCCGCATCTGCATACACACACACACACACACACGCGCGTACACATAGACGCATACGTGCACACTCACATATACATACACACACGCACGCATATATGTATGTATGTATGTTTGTATGTATATATGTATGTATGTATGTATGCATTATACCTGTATGTATGTATGTTTGTATGTGTGTATGCATGTAAGTGTGTATGCATATATTCATGTATGTATGTATATATGTACGTATGTGTGTATGTGTGCACGTGAAGATGTATGTATGTATGTATGCGTGTATGTATGTATGTATGTATATTTATGTATGTATGTATTTATGTATGTATGTATGTATGTATGTATGTATGTATGCATGTATGTATGCATGTGCAGATGTCTTTATGTATGTTTGTATATATGTGTATGCATATATTCATGTATGTATGTATATATGTATGTATGTGTGTATGTGTGCACGTGCAGATGTATGTGTGTGTATGTATGTATGTATGTATGTGCAGGTGTCTGTCTGTCTGTCTGTATAAGGTGCAGACATAAGTGTGTGATTATGAAGTTCGCTTCTGAATCGCTCTCTCACTTCCAGCTAGCATTAGATGAATGCCAACTAGTAGAGCTCCAGGCTGACCAATGCTATTATGACTGGATGCGGTCAACAGAAACTGTATGAAGCCCATCGTATGGATATAT
>NW_021826200.1:10000-36326 GCF_006345805.1 Octopus sinensis | reverse complement strand
ATATATATATATATATATATATTATATATATAGATATATATAGTATATGTGTGTGTGTATATGTATGTTAGAAATATATCATACATACTGTCTATATATATATAATATATATATATATATATATATATATATATATATATATATATATATATATATATATATATATACATATATATATATATATGATATGTACATACACGCATAAACATATATATGTGCAGTTATGTATATCTATGTGGTGTAAGTGTGTATGTATAAATATACGTACATAAATGTATTTATATATATATACATATATATATATATATGTACGTATGTATATAATACGCTTACATATACGCACGTACACACTCGCACATGGTGACAAAGATAGAAAGGGAGATCAAAACAAACAGAAGGTATTAATAAATATAAAATAATAACTAACAGCAATAAACAAGTAAAACAGAAAAAAAGCCCCCACAAGGGGATTTCTGGATAGTTTGGTGGAGTGTTATTCTATGGAGTTGAATGTTTCTTATAATTGTAACCGTTTCTTCCATTTGAAAATACCTTTGGGATGTCGAAGAAACAATATTTGAGAAAAGCTTTAGTCGGTATGGTCATAATACTGTTGTTATTATCATTGTTGCTGTTGTTGTTGTTATTATCATCATCATCGTCATCATCATCATCATCATCATCATCATCATCATCATCATCATCATTATCATCATTCTTATTCTTATTCTTATTCTTATTCTTCTTATTACTATTATTACTATTATTATTATTATTATTATTATTATTATTATATTATTATTATTATTAGTGTACGATCTGAAGGACTCAAGGGAAAATTAAAATGAAAAGAAATAATACATATATATACATATTTCTTTATATGTTTGTGTACGTGCGCATTTATATATATGTGTGTGTGTGTTGTTGTGTGTGTGTTGTACATATATATATATGTGCATAGAAGTATGTGTACATATATATATATATATATATATATATACTTTAGACTGAATTATATAGCCATTTCATAAAATCTCTCCCTCCCATCTTGTTTGCAGAAAGGAAAACTAAAGAAAAGGAAAAAAATGAATGGAGAGAGTGAGACAAAGAGAGAAAGAGAGAGAGAGAGGGAAAGAGAGAGACACAGGGAGAGACAGAGAGACAGAGACAGGGGCAGAGAGAAGTGGAGGGAGTCAGAGGTTTGCTGGGATTGCTGAAAAGAAGAATAAACATAAGGAGAGCAAGAAGAAGAAGGAAAAAGAAAATGATGATGATGATGATGACGAAGACGATGACGACGACAACGCAGGTTATGATGACTGATAATGAGGATGGTGATGTGGAGGTGGAAGTGGAGGAGGAGGACGACGACGACGACAATGATGATAATGATGCCAGTGATGATGATGATGATAACGATGCAGGAGAAAAAGAGAAGGACGAAGAAGAGCAGGAGGGGCAAGAAAAGAAGAAATAGATGAAGAAAAAATAACGAAGGACAAAGAAGAAGTCCTACATGAGTTAGATTTTTTTTATTTTTTATAACATTTTTTTTTTATTTCATAGTTTTATTATTTATTTATTCATTTCTTTATTTTTTTTTGCAGTGAGCAATTATTGAAGAAATGATGATGATAAAAGATGTTAAAAAGATTTCAATGAAAAGAGGAAACCAGGCTGCTATTTTCAGCAACCAAACCAATTGTGTCTAAACATGGATATAAACACCCGTAAATAACACCAAAAAATATAACTAAAACAGGGTCAGCATGCAGTACACACACACACATACATACGCCACACACACACACATACACACGCCACACACAACACACACACACAACTAAAATAGAAAAAAAAAATGGAGGAATGAATGAACAGAAAGCGATGGTAAAATAAGTGAGCATCAAGTTGAAGATCACAGCTAAAGAAATATTTTTCTCACTACGAGGTATTAAATGGTAAATTACTTCCATTTGAACGTCCCCTCTGATATGGAGAGGCAGATCGGATAATTATTTTCTCATAAATCCTTATTGTATATGAAAATATAAAGATGTATGAGTGCTGTGTTTTGATATATGTTATGCATATACGTACGCGTGTATATATATATATATATATATATATATACTTATGTGCGCATGTACGTATCTCTCTCTCTCTTATATATACATATATACATGTTTATATATATATACATACATATATATTGTATACATATAATAATATAATATATATATATATATATATAAACATTTATATATGTATACGTATATATATATATATATCCATATATACGTAAATGTCGAACGGTGGAAATGAGTGCTCAACACCGCATTGGTGGATATGATTTCTTTATTTGTGAATTAATGCTGCCATTGGTTTCATGTCGAGAAGAGCAGGAAAATATGCTAGTGTCTTAACAATTGTCAAGCCAATCATATGGAGAAAGGTGTTCGCCTCCATTTTGGAAAACAGTCTCGCTTCCTTCACGGGTTGTCTCGTAAATTCTCGTAAATAAAACAATGAATTAATGAATCAAGAGACGTTACTGGAGTGGCATCTTTTAGATGTTTGTCTCTTGAATTTGTAGTTTAGGCAAATTCTTTCAATTAAAAAACGTATACGTTTATTGAGGGTACAACCTGACGGGAGACTGACATAGGGTGGTCACTAATTCTTCATCAGTTATCAACCGAAATTGTAGTACTCAGTTTCGGACGGTGCGATATAAGTATCTGTTTCGTATTATCCAATGAACTGTTTTCTAATGTTTTAAGACGCTTGTTAATTTCTGATGTTAGTTTTACACAAGATATTCTTATCAAAAACATTTTTAGTGAATGAAAATTTAAAGCTCGTTATCCAGGATTCTGTTTCTGGTATCCATTGCTAGGACTTTAATCAAATAACTTTCGATAGCCATGTTGGAAATTTTGCCAAAGTTCTCAGTTTCTCGCTAATTTTCATGGAATTCAGCAGATAGTCATATGCCTGGTATATACTTGTCTGGTATATAGTCTGGTATATACTTGTCACTATTTTACTGTTTTACTTGTTTCAGTCATTTGACTGCGACCATGCTGGAGCACCGCCTTTAGCCGAGCAAATCGAACCTAGGACTTATTGTTTGGAAGCCTAGTACTTATTCTATCGGGCTCTTTTGCTAAACCGCTAGGTTTCGGGGACGTAAACAAACCAGCATCGGTTGCCAAGCGATGTTCGGGGTAGAAACACAGACACATAAACATACACACACACACACACACACACACACACACACACACACACAACACACACACAACACCACACACACACATATATATATATATATATATATATATTCATATATACGACGGGCATCTTTCAGTTTCCGTCTACTAAACCCACTCACAAGGCTTTGGTCGGCCCAAGGCTATAGTAGAAGACACTTGCCCAAGGTGCCACGCAGTGGGAATGAACCCGGAACCATGTGGTTTGTAAGCAAGCTGCTTACCACACAGCCACTCCTGCGCCACTTCTTAATAATTTATTTTTTTCGGTAGTATTTTGGCGATTCTTTACGTGTTGATCTACGAGATTATGAAGCAGGATGGGTTATAAGATCTATACTTCTTAACCATTGGTTGTCAACCATTTTAACATCAGAGCCAAATGCAAAGCCTGGATTCTTTTTGGCGGTCGCACCGAAAAAAGTAAAGCACAAGTCATTTTGTTTCTTTTAAATATTGAGTAAACTACTTACCACACAACCACTACTATACTTTTCTAAACACTTTCGTTTTCGTCATGAAGTGTCATTTTTTTTTTTGGCTTTCCATAATATATTCATCTTTATTTATAATAACCACAGCCTTCTCTTGCGATTACTTTTACTACTTTTACAAGTTAGAATACTTTTAGTATATTTCAGTTGTAGAGTCAGCTTGTTTTTTTGTTGCTTTTTTTGTTTTTCTTTTGTTTTTTGTTTTACTGCATTTTTGTTTTTACATCGTTGTTTATTGTCTTCACGCTTGAATGAGTTTTGCACTCCGTCGTCAAGTTATTATGATACTTTTATAGAATAATACGTATATATATATATATTATATATATATATATTCTCTTTTCTCTTTTATTTGTTTCAGCCATTTGACTGCGGCCATGCTGGAGCATCTCTTTTTAGTCGAGCAAATCGACCCCAGGACTTATTCTTTGTAAGCCTAGTGCTTATTCTATCGGATATCTTTTGCTGAACCGCTAAGTTACGGGGACGTAAACATACCAGCATCGGTTGTCAAGCGATTTTGCGGGGACAAACACTGACACACAAACATATACACACACATATATATATATATTCATATATTCGACGGGCTTCTTTCAGTTTCCGCCTACCAAATCCACTCACAAGGCTTTGGTTGGCACAAAGCTATATTAGAAGACACTTGCCCAAGGTGCCGCGCAGTGGGACTGAACCCGGAACCATGTTGTTGGTAAGCAATCTTTTTAATAATCGTTGACTCAACGACTATTGAAAAGGTTGCAAGACGCAACGAAAATTTTAGAAAAATAAGAAAGAAATAAGTAGAAATTTTACCCCGGTGACTGTGTTAAATTATAAGCACCAAAAGAGAATAACTCTCCCCAGACACAACATAATATACTTCAACACACGAACTCACATAAAGAATCTTGCAAACCAAATGCCAAAACGAAACACTCCTCTCTCTCCCTCTCTCTCTCCCTCTCTCTCTCTCTCTCTCTCTCTATATATATATATATAATATATATATATATATATATATATATATACACACACATATATATATGTATGTATATATATATAATATATATATAATATGTATGTATGCCTGTATATATATGTAAATATATATATATATACACACACATTATATTATATCATATTTTCGTTCGTAGTGGAAATTAATCCCGAGATTCAAGAGTTAAATTTGATCGGGGCTGAGTGTCTGCTGTGAGCAGTTGAAGAATTTGTTTCCGTATGTTGGCACCGATATTTTACCGTTATAGAGACTAATAAGCCTTGAGATTACTTATTCGGTATAAGTGTAAAGTCTGTTCATTATCCATGGCTGAGAACAGGGCTGGATTGACACTTAAAAATTTTTGATGCTTCTATATATATGTGATTCAAAACATAAGCAATAATAAACAACAAAACAATTTTCTATTTTTCAAAATGGAAACAAAACTGAGAGAAAGATTGAAAACAATCTTTATTTTTGTATGCTTCCACTTTATTTATATTTGGAAAGTTTTCTACTCCTTAAAATTCTTTTTCTTTCTAGTTTCAGCTCAAAGCTGCGGCCATGCTGGTGCACCGCCGTTTTAGAGATAAGTCTCTCTAAAGGAGACTACGGCAGCGGTACTGGATATCAATAGTTATCGCCAAGCTAATATGGCAGTCTAGAAATATAGGACGAATGCTGCCGTTGATTAGCTCCAAGAGGCCATCGCCTCTAGCTAGCTATGTGACACACGAACCTGTGTCCATTATAACCTTCGAACAGGGGAGGTCAGCCGCTTCTCCTTGCTGGTCAGATATCTGCAGACTAGTTTCAGGGTATTTGCCCCTTATCAATGCAGAGCAGTCGAACCCAGCAGATCCTCTCTATAATGCCAAGAACACTTCGAAATTATATTTTATTTCTTTATTGCCTACAAGGGGCTAAACATAGAGAGGGCAAACAAGGACAGACAAACGGATTAAGTCGATTACATCGACCCCAGTGCGTAACTGGTACTTAATTTATCGACCCCGAAAGGGTGAAAGGCAAAGTCGACCTGGGGAATTTGAACACAGAACGTAACAGCAGACGAAATACCGCTAAGCATTTCGCTCGGCGTGCTAACGTTTTTTATTTCTTTATTACCCACAAGGGGCTAAACGGAGAGGGGATAAACAAGGACAGACAAAGGGGTTAAGTCGATTACATCGACCACAGTGCGTAACTGGTACTTAATTTATCGACCCCGAATGGATGAAAGGCAAAGTTGACCTCAGCGGAATTTGAACTCAGAACGAAACGGCAGACGAAATACCGCTACGCATTTCGCCCGGCGTGCTAACGATTCTGCCAGCTCGCCGCCTTTCGAAATTATATTTCCGATCATATAAATCACTTCGAATACTATTTTAGCGATTTTAAAATGATTTATTTTGTGCCGTAAACCATTTACCATTCCTGTGCCCCCCCCCCCGCTTCCGTTGATGGCCTTAAGCACGTTGGTTTATTTGACTGAGAATATATTGTTAAGTAAATGTTTATTATCGCGTTTTCAATGCTATTTTATACGCAGATGTGAAGGTTTAGAAAACTAAAACATCATGACCTAGATCCGAACACTGCCAGTACGTTGGCACTAAAGAATATAAATATAAACTATACACGAAAAACAAGTCTAAGTACGCAAAACATAATAACACTATATTATTAAATGTTGTAGAATTTCTAGACGTGGGGCTCGTCAGTGTTTGTGGATTAAAATTAGGACAATGGTTTTACGCCCAACTCAAAATGTCGATAGTTTCGCGTACAGCAGAAAGCGAATTGAGGATAATCAGCGAAGAGGTTGTGCGTTCTATATTCGCAAAAATTAGACACACAACTAACTTATCACAATGAAAATTAGAAAACAGTAAAATATTGGGGGGGAAAAAACCTGTGCCGCACCACCATAACCATAATTGTTATCAACATAACGGTGGTTTCAAATTTTGGTTGCAAGGTCAGATATTTTGAGGGAGAGGATAAATTGATTATATCGACCGACCTCAGTGTTCAGCTGGTACTTATTTTTGATCGACCGCCGAAATCATAGAAGAAGAAGAAGAGAAGAAGAAGAAGAAGAAGAAGAAGAAGAAGAAGAAGAAGAAGAAGAAGAAGAAACTAAATATATAATGATATATAATACTTCCTACTGAAAGCACAAGGCCTTGGAGTGTTAGGGGAGGGGACTAATCGATTACATCGACCCCAGTGTTTCACCGGTACTTAATTTATCGACTCCGAAAGGATGAAAGGCAAAGTCGACCTTGGTGGAATTTGAACTCAGAGCCTAGCGACAATTAAGCATTTCGTGCAGCGTGCTAACCAGCTTATACATAATCTTTTCTGATCTAGGCACAAGGCCCGAATTTTCATTTTTTGGGGGGTGGGGGGCAGTCGATTAGATCGACCCCGGTATACAACTAGTTCTTAATTTATCGACTCCGAAAGGATGAAAGGCAAAGTCAACCGCGGTGGAATTCGAACTCAGAACGTAAAGTCAGACGAAATATCTATTTCTTTACTACCCGCAAGGGGCTAAACACAGAGAGGACAAACAAGGAGAAACAAACGGATTAAGTCGATTATATCGACCTCAGTGCGTAACTGGTACTTATTTAATCGACCCCGAAAGGATGAAAGGCAAAGTTGACCTCGGCGGAATTTGAACTCAGAACGTAACGGCAGACGAAACACCGCTAAGCATTTCACCCGGCGTGCTAACGTATCTGCCACCTCGCCGCCTTATATATAATGATATATAATGATAGTGACAATGAATACAATAGTTAGTTATTGATAGAGAGACAGATAGAGCGATGTAGAAGGTGTAAAGATATTTGTTTATAAAAAAATAATACTTGCATGTCGAAGTATTTATTTTTGTTGATGATTGCGTGTATAAAAATATATCAACACTATTAGAAATTAACGCAGGACAGTAAAGTGTATTAGATGTTTTTGAGTGTAGAGATATAAATGCTTGGAAATAAAATGTTATTCTGGTGTTTGAGAATTCTGCTGCTTCGGTCAGGTAGCAGAGCATAATTTCGAAGAAAATTCTTCGAGGAATACCTACAGAAACCTAACATTTCTCATCCTTTATTCAATCTGCGTCATCTTGAAATAATACCAAAGCTATCTCAAGGACAATATCGAAAATGTCAGTTGTATCTATTTTAGCATTTACATCGTATCTTGAATTCAGGTTAGTGTTGCTGAAAACACTTAACATAATATTAACTCGTGCCATATGATTGCAAGATGTTCCACAGTGACTTCTGATGCATACAATTGAAAAGGATAAAGTTGATTATTAAAGGAGCCGACACAGCTTCATTCACTATTTATGAATGCCTCGAAATGTGAACATTTACTCACAGCATGATCTTCCTCGAAGAAAGTCAGCCTATTTCGTTCGTAGTAGCTTGTCCACGGTTTCCTTCAGCTCCATAGCGGAACAGTGCACTTACCTTGGAGTCTGGGGGTAATGTTGTTTTTCGGGTTACCGTACTCAACAACATTGCTGACCTTTTGGAAATTTAACGAGCAAACTTTTCGTCGAGTCTTTAGGGGTGCATTTCTGTCCCCAGTAAGCACGCAGGGGACAGTTTAGCTTCTGTACCAGTGTTGCATCACTCAGCTTAGATTTGTTTTACTCCAGTAGCTTTGTTATTTCTCGTTTATTTCGATGCTATTATACTTTTAATGAGGTGACTGCAGAAGGGGTGGAAAGGACTATCAAAAAAAAAGGGTAGACAGGCCGTTTATATTTAATTCGAAGCTGAAGTTTCTTCAATTAATTGTGACACTCAGTTTCTATCAGGTTGAGGAAAAAGTAAGCAACGTTTTGGATCATGAAGAATTTGTACCGGATTTTTACAAAGTTTTGAATTTTTAAAACACTTTTTTGCAATTGTCTGATAATACAATATGCATCAATAAATGAACATTGATATTTTTTTCACCGTTGTTACAATCATCCGAAATGGAGCTGTCAAAGCGCGATATTTGAGCAGTTCTGCTATTCAACTTCAAAAAAAGATGTAAATTATCTGAAACTGCTCGCAATATCAACGAAGCTTTTGGTGAGAAAATGACCAGTGAGTGGTCAGCTCGAAAATGGTTTAAACTATTTCGTAGTGGAGACCTGAGCCTTGAAGATCGTGAGAGTAGTGAATTCCCATTCGTCATCGATGACGGTCAATTAAAGACTGTCATTGAAAAAGATCCACGTAAAACCACTCGAGAACCGGCAAAAGAACTTCAAATTAGCCAGAAAACTACCTGCAATCATTTGCATGCGATTGGAAAATCAAAAAAGCTCGAAAAATGGGTACCACACGATTTGAATGAAAATCGGAAAATGTGCGGAGATGAATTTTGCTCGTCGCTTCTTCTCTGGAACCAGACCGTCCATTTCTCGACCGTATTGTAACTTGCGATGCAAAGTGGATTCTGTACAATAATAAAAAAAAAATGTTCTTAACAGTAACTGGCCCGAAGTGAAGCACTGAAAACCTTCCCTAAACCTGAGCTCTTCAAAAAGAAGGTTATGGTGACTTTTTGGTGGTCTACTGCTGGACTCATCCACTATAACTTCTTAAAACCCGGAAAAACCATTACTGCAGCAACATATTGCCATGAAATTGCCAAAATGAACGAAAACCTGCAACTCCTCCGTCCCAGATTGGTCAACAGAAGAGAAATAATCATTCTTCATGACAATGCTCGACCACACGTCTCACTAGTGACACTCCAAAAGTCGAGGGAACTTTGCTACGAAGTTCTTCCCCAACCTGCTTATTCCCCAGACCTTTCTTCTACCGGCTACCACTTTTTCAATCACCTTCATGATTTCCTGCGGGAGAAGGAGTTCAAAGAGTTCATCAGCTCTAGAACTCCATATTTTTATGTTACCGGAATAAACAAACTTGTAACTCTTTGGCAAAAATGTGTTGATTGTAATGGTAATTACTTTGATAAATAGAATTTCCGCATTGTTGAAATATATTGTGATGAATTTCATGTTTCAATAGGTTGCTTACTTTTTACTCAGCCTGATAGTTTTCCGCCAGCTCCGTTTGATGAATCGAATCGGAACCGTAAACGTCACGACGTTCAAGAAACGTTAGCTTCTCATATATATATATATTCTTTTATTCTTACTTCTTTCAGTCATTTGACGTATTCCTTGTAAGCCTAGTGACATCGGGTAAAATATACGAAGCCCAGTATACCCATCTTGACTACCCGACTAATAAAGGTACACCAGGCACATGCATCACAACCATATGTGCGTCACATGGTGATCTCATTTCAAGGTAAACAGTGCATGACCACATAGGTGGGGCCCAGTTAGAATTTTCTTCAGGTCGAGTAGCCTATTCCGTTCAAAAGGTCCCTGAATAAGGATTGTTTAAGGATGTTGAACGAAACACAGATGTTTCCAAAGGTGAATTATCCAAACCCCAAAGAATCCCTCTCAACACACGGCTCCCCCACTACTTCTGCTCATGATCAGAAATGCACATATCGTCAGCCACTAAGGGACATTCTCAACTGGTTACGGTCAAACAACTGACAAGCAAATCTGTGGTATTGAACAGAATATTTGCTGTAGCTCATTTTTTACAACAAGACAAAACAATGTACATGATAACACTTCAAATCAGTTAAGATCAGTTAAGATCAGGCTACTGCCTGGTACTGCATCAGGGCATTATTATTATTATTATTATTATTATTATTGAGTGAGAGAGCAGTTCATGCCATCAAAGTGACACTGGGGTAAAATATACGAAGCCCAATATACCCATCATGACTACCCGTCTGATAAAGGTACACCAGGCACATGCATCACAACCATATGTGCGCGACATGGTGATCTCATATCAAGATAAACAGCACATGACCTTGCAGGTGGGGCCCAGTTAGAATTTTCTTCAGGTCGAGTAGCCTATTCCGTTCAAAAGGTCCCTGAATAAGGATTGTTTAAGGATGTTGAACGAAACACAGATGTTTCCAAAGGTGAATTATCCAAACCCCAAAGAATCCCTCTCAACACACGGCTCCCCCACTACTTCTGCTCATGATCAGAAATGCACATATCGTCAGCCACTAAGGGACATTCTCAACTGGTTACGGTCAAACAACTGACAAGCAAATCTGTGGTATTGAACAGAATATTTGCTGTAGCTCATTTTTTACACCAAGACAAAACAATGTACATGATAACACTTCAAATCAGTTAAGATCAGTTAAGATCAGGCTACTGCCTGGTACTGCATCAGGGCATTATTATTATTATTATTATTGAGTGAGAGAGCAGTGCATGCCATCAAAGTGACACTGGGGTAAAATATACGAAGCCCAATATACCCATCATGACTACCCGTCTGATAAAGGTACACCAGGCACATGCATCACAACCATATGTGCGCGACATGGTGATCTCATATCAAGATAAACAGCACATGACCTTGCAGGTGGGGCCCAGTTAGAATTTTCTTCAGGTTGAGTAGCCCATCCCGCTCAAAAGGTCCCTGAATAAGGGTTGTTTAAGGATGTTGAAAGAACCACCCATGTTTCCAGAGGTGAATTATTCAAACCCCAAAGAATCCCTCTCAACACATGGCTATGATGCTCCCCCACTACTTCTGCTCGTGATCAGAGATGCACATATCGTCAGCCACTAAGGGACATGCTCAACTGGTTAAGGTCAAACAACTGACAAGCAAATCTGTGGTATTGAGCAGAATATTTGCTGTAGCCCATCTTTTATACCAAGACAAAACAATGTACATGATAACACTTCCAATCAGTTAAGATCAGGAGCCATGAGAGCCACTGCCTGGTACTGCATCAGAGCATGTATTATTATTATTATTATTATTATTATTATTATTATCATCATCATCATCATCATCATCATCATCATCATCATCATCATCATTATTATTATTATTATTCTATGTTTGACTTTTGCTTTATATTTGTACAAGTTGGCTCCAAGTCTCACCCAGAGACCTCAAGAGACAACAGGTTGGAAGTTCATGTTGTTGTTATGCCTAGTGTGCCATACACTTGGGAGGGGGGTGTTGTACTAATGAATGTCTAAAAAAAAAATTTTTTTTAAACCGAACATTATGTTTGTTTTAAACCTTGAGATTACATAGAAAGTATTTTGCATAGGATATGAGCAGTTCCCATGAGCACTATCTTTTGAATTTCTGCCATTTTTGGTTTCCTGGTATCTGAGTTAGGTAGCTATCAGCACCTTTTGCTATCATTCCCAGGGCACCTATGACAACAGGTATTGTTTTAGTCTTCAGCTTCCACATTTTGCTGATTTCTATTTCAAGATCTTTATATTTGCTCAGTTTTTGGTAGGTCTTGACAGATACGTTTATATCGATTGGGACAGTCATATCAATGAGGAGGCATGTTCTTTGTTTGAAGTCTTTCAATATGATGTCTGGCCTATTTGCATCTATCTTTCTGTCAGTTTGAATGGTGAAGTTCCAGAGGAGTGAGATGTGGTCATTTTCAAGCACTGGGGGTGGTTTGTGTTCCCACCAGTTTTTTTCATGGGGCAAATCCAGGTTTTTGCAGATTACCCAGTGAATATATTGTGCAGCTCTATCGTGTCTGTTGAGATACTCTGTAGGCGCTAGAAGACTGCACTTGGAGACCACATGATCAATGGTTTCATTTTGTTGCTGACATACACGACACGTTGGACTGCTTCTGATCTTTAATATGTTGGCCTGGTAGTTTCTTGTTGGTAGGCATTGATCTTGAGCTGCTATGATAAACCCCTCTGTTTCAGATTTTAAGCCAGAGGCCATTAGCCATTGATGGGTCAGGGCTTTGTCAACATCTGCATTATTTGCTCTCTTTGGGTATTTGCCATAGAGAGGTTTTACTTGCCATTTATCATTCAGAATATCTTATTATTATTATTATTATTATTATTATTATTATTATTATTATTATTATTATTATTATTATTGTTATTATTATTATTATTATCATTATTATTATTATTATCATCATTATTATTATTATTATCATTATTATTATTATTATTATTATTATTATTATTATCATCCTCATCATCATCATGATCATTATCATCATTATTATTATTATTATTGTTGTTGTTGTTGTTGTTGTTGTTATTATTATTATTATTGTCATTATTATTAATGTTTGACTTTTGCTTTGTATTTGTACAAGTTGGCTCCAGTTCTCACCCGGAGACCTCAAGAGACAACAAGTTAGAAGTTCATGTTGGTGTTATGCCTAGGGTGTCATATATTTGGTTCTTACACATAGTATTGTTCTAGAGAATGTTTAAAAAAACAAGAAAATTATGAGTTTGTTTTAAAAATTGAGATAACATACACAGTATTTTACGTTGCTTATGGGCATTTCCCATGAGCACTGTCTTTTGAATTTCTGCCATTTTTGGAGTTTCCTGGTATCTGAACTAGGTAGCAATCAGCCCCTTATGCTATCATTCCTAGGACACCTATGGCAAGAGGTATTGTTTTAGTCTTCAGGTTCCATTGTTGTTATTATTATTATTATTATTATTATTATTATTATTATTATTATTATTATTATTATTATTATTATTCAGTAGTTTTATTTTTATAGCGTGCTTCCACTTCACTACCGAGCGCAGCTCTGTGTGCCTTGGGTATGTGCTGTGATTTGTTGTGATGCTCTGATGGTTACTCCACTGAAAGCGTTCTGCGTAGGATGTGTGCAGTGCCCAGTAGTGCAATTTTCTGTATGTTATATGTGTTTGTAAGTCCTGGTGTTTTTGTTAGGTATTTGTTTGAATATTTTTTATCATGCCTAATGCACTTACTATGATAGGAATTGTTTCTGTTTTTAGATTCCACATTCTAGTTACCTCTATTTCCAGCTCTTTATATTTTGAAAGTTTCTCCATTTCTTTTAGAGACACGTTGTCATCTGCTGGTATTGATATACCAGTTAGAAAGCATTTTTTTCTTCATGATCTCTGACAACTATATCTGGTCTGTTGGCCTTAATTTCTCTATCTGTGTGTATTGGCATATCCCAGACTATGGTTGTTTTCTCGTTTTCTGTGACCTTTCCTGGTGTGTGCCTATACCATCTCTTTTCTGTTGTTATTCCATAATTATTATTATTATTATTATATTATTATTATTATTATTATTATTATTATTATTATTATTATTATTATTATTATTATTATTATTATCATTATTATTATTATTATTATTATTCTATGTTTGACTTTTGCTTTATGTCTGTACAAGTTGGCTCCAAGTCTCACCCAGAGACCTCAAGAGACAACAGGTTGGAAGTTCTGTGCCATATATTTGGGGGTTTTTTTGGGTGTTGTACTAGTGAATGTCTAATACATAAAAAAAATAAATAAATAAATAAAAAAGTTTGTTTTAAACCTTGGGATTACATAGAGAGTATTTTGCGTAGGATATGAGCAGTTCCCATGAGCACTATCTTTTGAATTTCTGCCATTTTGGGGTTACCTGGTATCTGAGTTAGGTAGCAATCAGCCCCTTTCGCTATCATTCCCAGGGCACCTATGACAACAGGTATTGTTTTAGTCTTCAGCTTCCACATTTTGCTGATTTCTATTTCAAGATCTTTATATTTGCTCAGTTTTTGGTAGGTTGACAGATACGTTTATATCGATTGGGACAGTCATATCAATGAGGAGGCATGTTCTTTGTCTGAAGTCTTTCAATATAATGTCTGGCCTATTTGCATCTATCTTCCTGTCAGTTTGAATGGTGAAGTTCCAGAGGAGTGAGATGTGGTCATTTTCAAGCACAGGAGGTGGATTGTGTTCCCACCAGTTTTTTTCATGGGGCAAATCCAGGATTTTGCAAATTACCCAGTGAATATATTGTGCAGTTCTATCATGCCTACTGAGGTACTCTGTAGGCGCTAGAAGACTGCATTTGGAGACAACATGGTCAATGGTTTCATTTTGTTGTCGGCATACACGACATGTTGGGCTACTGCCGTTCTTTAATATGTTGGCCTGGTAGTTTCTTGTTGGTAGGCATTGATCTTGAGCTGCTATGATAAACCCCTCTGTTTCAGATTTTAAGCCAGAGGCCATTAGCCATTGATGGGTCAGGGCTTTGTCGATATCTGCATTATTCGCTCTCTTTGGGTATTTGCCATAGAGAGGTTTTTCTTGCCATTTATTATTCAGAATATCTAAGGCCGCAGTTTTGGCACGGGTTTTCATGCGCCTAGCTTTTTCTGTGCTTGTTTCTCGTATATCTATCTCTAATTCCGAAATTGGTTGTATTCGGAATTCACTTAGATACTCCTTTGCTTGTTTTGTGACTGAGTATGATGCTTTCTTGTTTTCATGTTTTGAGACAAGTTTTAACATCCAGTCCTCAGAGTTTTTCAGGTAGGTGTCTAGGCCAATTGTAGCAATCTTCATTGTTATTGCCAGTTGCAAAAGACCACGGCCTCCCTCTTTTCTTGGCAGATAGAGTCGTTCTGTATCTGCCTTAGGGTGGTGCATTCTATGCATTGTCAACAGTTTCCTTATTTTTCTGTCGAGCTGACATATTTCAGTAATTGACCAGTTAACAATATTGAAACTGTAAGTCACGACTGGTATGGCTAATGCATTGATCGCTTCGATCCTGTTTCTTGCATTCAGCTCTGTCTTGAGTATTGCTCTCACTCTTCGATAGCATTCTCTCCTGATCCTTTCCTTCATCTATGAATGCCTTATTCCGTTCCCTTCAATTACCCCTAGGTACTTGTAGCTCTCCGCTGGGTCTAGTTCTTTTATGACATTCTGTTGGTCAAGGTTAACGTTAGATGTTTCTGTCATTTTTCCTTTGATAAAGGTAGCCTTTGCACATTTATCGAGGCCGAATTGCATTCTGATGTCGTTACTGAATTGTTTGACTATCGCTAGTAAGCCCTTGAGTTGTTGGTCATTTTTTGCAAAAAGCTTTAAATCATCCATGTAAACGAGATGATTTATATTTTTATCAAACATTTTATACCCGTACTGCGCGTCATTGAGCAGCTTTGAGAGAGGTATTAAGGATAAACAAAAGAGGAGTGGTGACAGTGAGTCACCCTGGAATATGCCACACGAAATTTTTACATCACCAGCATTTAGGGATTCATTGTCACTGTTCAGAGTTAGTGTGGTTCTCCATGATCTCATACTTACAGTCAAGAAGTTTCGCAGAGTAGGTGCTATCTTATACATTTCCAGGAATTTCCTAATCCAGCTATGTGGTAGGCTATCAAAAGCCTTTTTATAGTCTATCCAGGCTATTGATAAGTTTTTGTGTCGTTTGTGACAATCTTCTAAGATCATCTTATTGATGAGTAGTTGGTCTTTACAGCCGTAGGATCCACGTTTACATCCTTTCTGTTCATTAGGGAATATGCTGCTGTCTGTTAAAAAACTATAGGTATATTCCGTCAGGACAGATGTTAGTGTTTTGTACATAGTTGTTAAGCAGGTTATGGGTCTATAGTTTTTTGGTTCATTTGTTTCTTCACTTTTTGGAAGCAGGAATGTTAACCCATTAACTAGCCAAGGAGGCATCCTACTAGGGTGTTGCAAAACATAATTGTACAGTTCTGTTAGCAGTTCATGGCTCTCTGGGAAGGCATTCAGCCAGAAGTTAGGAATTTTATCCTTTCCTGGAGACTTCCATTTGCTTGACCTCCTGAGAGCAGATCTTATGTCTTCTACCTTGACACCCTCCCACTTTTGCTCTTCTAAGGGGTCCAGTTCTGTAGATATTCTGTCAATCCAGGGGGCCTTTTCGTTGTGTGTTTTTTCTTCTGCCCAGATTTTATTCCAAAATCCCTGCACTTCTTCTTTTGATGGTACAGACCTTGCAGTAAACGCTGTTTTTCCTATCTTCCTGTAAAAATTCTTGGTGTTATTTTTGAACATGTTGTTGTCCTTGAAAAATCTAACACGCTTTTCATACCTCGCTATGCGGGCAGCTTTGGCAGATACCTTTTGTTTGATGGTTTCTATGGTGGCATCAATATCAAGTATAGTTTTCATATTGTATTTTTTCAGTAATTTTTGGGTTTTTGTAGGTTTGGTAGTCTTGTGAGCCTTAAGGTTTTTCAAATATTCAATGTCAGATCTAAATATTTTAATTTGTTGTTGCATTATTATTATTATTATTATTATTATTATTATTATTATTATTATTATTATTATTAAAATTATTATTCAAATTACGTACCACTAAGTTTTATAGATGTCTACTTCGAAAACGACATGGATATTCGGGCTACAACTTTCAAAAATCACAGCACTTAATTTCACTGTGAGATCATCATCCGAAGTGGGACATCATCTATATTGGAGATCGTCCTGAAACTTTTTTTTTCTTTTTTGCATATATAACACTGATTCTTATTGTACTCTACTGGATTCCACCACCCAGCCATTCATTGTGCAGCGTGTTCAAAAAGTCTCCCCGCAGAAAGTATTTTATTGAAAATAAATATTTATAAGATGGTACAAGACTACAAAAGAATATATTAGACTTTACAAGACTAAAAAAACTTTATAAGAAGTGTTGGAAGTGTCGTCCTTCACTTTCAATACATAAGTTGACTCTTCTGCACATGTTTTGAAATGCATCTTGGAGAGTCTGACGTGGTATGGACCATGTGAAGGCTATGATTGCGTCTTTTAGCTCATTAATGGTTTTCGAGCGATTCTTGTACACTGATCCCTTACTTGCTCTCCAGAAAAAAATGTCTGGCGGTGTTAAATCAGGTGATCTTGGTGGCCCTTCGAAATAATCTTTCACCAAGAAGCTCTTGAAGTAGCGCCATGGTAATGCGCGAAGTATGTACTGTAAGCTCCATCTTGCTGAAAGTATGCATTATTAATCTCACTTTCAGTGAGTTGGCCTAAAAATGGATAGACAAAAAAATTCACTGATCTGGAATTGTATAAAATAATTCAAATATTTTGCGTATTGTTGAAGTATATTGCATATAAATTTTAACAATAAAATCTTATATGGCCCTACAAGGGCCATATGGCCACTACTATACACTTTGAAACACTGGTGTTATACATAATATTGCCCAACGTTCGAACAACCTCTCTTTTGGCTTCTTGCAAGATTAGAAAAATCTACGTAAAGTTTGCTTCCAAATTTAAAACAGAATTTCACGCGAACCCGGTGCCCTTCCAAATCCTCCATTGTTCAAACCCGAAACAAATCGACCAGAGCTTGTAAAACAAATTGACCAGGGCATGTAAGACAAATCGACCAGAGCATGTAAGACAAATTGATCAGAGCATGTAAGACAAATCGGTCAGAACATGCAAAACAAATCGATCAGAGCACATAAAACAAATCGACTCTAGTGCATGTAACACGATGAGTAGCTGATGTGGAGTAATGTAGCTATTACAAGAATGAAGAGCATAGTCGTATATTCACAATACTGCAGCGGCGACAATTACGCCATACCAGTTGGCTGGTGGGCTGTTTTAAAACTTACAAAAACCTAGTTTCATTTTGAATAGACCTCATATGTATGTATATATGTATGTATGTATGTATGTATGTATGTATGTATGTATGTATGTATGTATGTATGAATATATATATATATGTGTGTGTATACATATATGTATGCATATACATATATATGTATACTATATATATGTATTTATGTACATCCGCTCACTTTTCTGTGTATGTAGAAATAGTGTACGTGCTTATGTGTATACATACATACGCACACACTCGCATATAAAGATACACATATATATATACATGCTACATATATATATATATATACACATATATATGTGTGTGTGTGTGCGTATCTATACACGCAAACACACATGTATATATATACTTATAAATTTCTTTCATAGATTTATATGTATGTATGTGTGTATGTATGCATATAGACGAAGAATGTTATGTGCGCGCGCGATTTAATTGGCATCAATTACACTTAATCCGCTTTTATACTGTTGGAAAGATTTAACATGGCTTTCGAAACTGAGATATTTAAAGGCTTAAATATTTCTTTCCCGTTTTTCTACATTTATTTTGATATAGGAAATTAAATAAGGTACAGATTAACCGATTCAAAAATTTTAATTCTATATTTATTTGTTTATGTCCGAGAATAAAATATTACGCAATAAGTTTTCCAGAATATAATTTAACAATTTTTTTAGTGCAGTCGGTAATAGCAAATCTGCCATCTTAAGACCTTGGATAACGCCGCCTCGTTAAACATTATATTCGTCAGGAGTCAGCCACGTTTACTTCCACTTGATGTCCAGCTCCGATTTCCCCTTGGTCGAACTGATCGAGGTGTTGTCTTTTATTACTCTTTTACTCTTTTACTTGTTTCAGTCATTTGAATGTGGCCATGCTAGAGCACCGCCTTTAGTCGAGCAAATCGACCCCAGGACTTATTCTTTGTAAGCTTAGTACTTATTCTATCGGTCTCTTTTGCCGAACCGCTAGGTTACGGGGACGTAAACACACCACCAAACTGAAAGAAGCCCGTCGTATATATATATATATATATATATATATATATATATATATATATATATGTTACGGGGACGTAAACACACCACCATCGTAACATATATATATATATATATATATATTATATATATATATATATATATATGTAGAAGACACTATAGTAGAAGACACTTGCCCAAGGTGCCACGCTGCGGGTCTGAACCCGGAACCATGTAGTTGGCAAGCAATCTACTTACCACACAGCCACTCCTACACCTATTGTTTGTATTGTAATTTTTGTTTCAGTCATTGGGATACGGCCATTTTGAAGTTATTGAAGTATGACCATTTTAAAGTCAAATATATCGGTATCAGTACTTCTTTCTTTATTTAAATTTGGTGCTTATTCCTTTGGTAAAAGAGAAACTGTTTGATTTTAAACTGTAGAATCAGACGAAAGTTATCAGAAGAGAAAATCAATGCACATCGCGAATCGGAGAGAAGTGCTGGAAAACTTTAAAAGAAAAAACGAGGAGATGCAGAAGCAAGGATTGGGAGGAATGCGATTAACTAAAAGACCACTGTTTGAAATACAAAAAGAAAATTGAGCAAGGCTTCAATCCAAAAGATTTAAATTTTCTGAAAGACGCTGACATGGCTGTGTGGTTAATAAGCTCGCTTTGAAACCACTTGCTTTTAGGTTCAGTCCCGCGGCGCAGCACCTGAAGCAAGTGTCTTCTACGGGCCGACCAATTTCTTGTGAGTGTATTTGGCAGGCGGAAACCATGTGGAAGCCCACCGTATATGTAAATGCGCGTGTGTGTATCTTTGTGCCTCTGTTGGTTTCCTACCACCGCGTAAATCCAGTGTTGGTTTGTTTACATCCACATAAACTAACAGTTCAGCAAGAGTGACTGACAGAATGAGTACCAGATTTGAAAGTAAGTATTAGATTGATCCAATCGACTAGACCCTTCAAGGTAGTGTTCCAGCATGGCTGCATTCCATTGAGTAAAACAAGGGAAAGATAAAAAGCGACAGAAATAACCCCATAGGCGAGCTGGCAGAAACCTTAGCGCGCGGGCAAAATGCTTAGCGGTATTTCGTCTGCCGTTACGTTCTGAGTTCAAATTCCGCCGAGGTCGACTTTCCCTTTCATCCTTTCGGAGTCGATTAAATAAGTACCAGTTACGCACTGGGGTCAATGTAATCGACTTAATCCGTTTGTCTGTCCTTGCTTGTCCCCTCTGTGTTTAGCCCCTTGTGGGTAGTAAAGAAATAGGTATTTCGTCTGCTGTTACGTTCTGAGTTCAAATTCCGCCGAGGTCGACTTTGCCTTCCATCCTTTCGGGGTCGTTAAATTAAGTACTAGTTACGCACTGGGGTCGATGTAATCGACTTAATCTCTTTGTCCTTGTTTGTACCCTCTGTGTTTAGCCCCTTATGGGCAGTAAAAAAAATAAGAAATAACCCCATCATTTTTGACGGGTACTCTCATGTGTTTGTGTATGTGTACATGTATTTTTGTGTGTATATGTTTGGTGTTTGTATCTGTGTGATTTTGCACATAGTATTGGATTGTGTTTAGAGAACATAAAAAATAACTTCACAAAGGATGGTGAATAAATTTATTTCTTATAATTAAAATAAACAAAACAAAGTATGAAAATTTAAAGATTTATGCAGGAAATAAAAAAGATTTAATCAGAAAATTAGTGACAGAAAAAAGTCATATAAATAAATCTCTAAAAAAAAAGTTAATTATATTCTATGAATCTAAGCCATTTAAAATTTGAGTTGAACTTTGCAAAGGCGCCAGCGCATTACTGGATCTAATTGCAGACAACAAAATATGTTACGGTGTTTTAGGTTCTATTCTGTTTTAAGTTCAAATCTCAACGAAATCAACTTTGACTTTTAGTCTTCCGTGGGTCAGCAAAATAAAGTATCAGTTAAGTGCTTCAGTTGCTTTAATCGCCTTATATCAGCTTCAAAATGAAAATTAATGGCTTTGTATCAAATTACAAAATAAACATTATATGAAGTATAGGCGCAGGAGCGGCTGTGTGGTGAGAAGTCTGATTTTCACCCACATGATTCCTGGTTCAGTTCCACTGCAAGGCGCACTGGTTAAACGCCTTCTATTATAGCGTCGGGCCGACCAAAGCCTTGTGAGAGGATTTGGAAGACGGTACCAGAAAGAAGTTCGTCGTATATATATATATATATATATATAGATATATATATATATATATATATATATATATATATATATATATATATATGTGTGTGTGTGTGTGTGCGTGTAGTATGTATGTATGTATATATATATATATATATTATATATATATATATAATATATATATATAATATATATATATATATATATATATATATATATATATATAATAAAAATCAAAGTGAATGACAGATTTCCCTAGGTCAAGTTCCTTTATCATGGGAGTACAAGATACATAAAAAATTCATCGAGATCTTAGGTTTCAAGCACTCCAATATTACAATCCCCAAAAAACGCAGTATTACAAAACCTTACAATTGTTTTGAGGAATGCGTTTGTATTGGGCGAGTTTTCCAGCCAATACAAATAGTCGCATTTCTCTCATCAGAGGTACAAATAAATCGATTAAAATAGTTTAAAAATTGAAAAAAGATCTCTCTCTCTCTCTCTCTCTCTCTCTCTCTCTCCTCTCTCTCTCTCTCTCTCTCTCTCTCTCTCTCTCTCTGTATATATATATATAGTCAATCCAGACAAGAACACGCAAGAAAAAACAACAAAGCGAGGACGTGGTACACGTACCAGGTTATTAGACGCTCAGGAAAGGAAAGAAAAGAAAGAGGATTTCACGTTTCGAGCGGAGCTCGTCATCAGATATGGCAGCAATACTGCATCAGATATGGCAGAAAATTCTCCACTGTGGGCCTTATCTGAGTGACAGCTAATTGAAGTGGTAGAGTGAAATATTTCCTGCCGTGAAAAGAAGAACCAGTTTTTAGTATGCAGCTATAGTTGTGCTAGGGATGTGCCTTCACTGGGAGAAAACCTTACAGACACTGAGGCCTAATATTTAGAGCAACCGAGAGCGATCTAGATGAGTGCTGCTCATGTTCAAGGAAGCGTGGTGCGATGACCTCTTGAATTTGGAGTAAGGTTTTAGTTTTATTTCTGTTAAGGGAAACAAAATTGGAAAATTGGTGTCGGCATGGCCCCACTAGAAAATAATTTCGACTACTTCGTTCATGAAATCAGTAGAAGTTTGGCTTGTAGTTGGTATTTGTGGATGATGCATTTTTCGGGAGGAGCGTGGGAAAGTGGTTAGAGTATTCGACCCACGGTCGTAAAGTCTGAGATCGATTCGTGGTGGTGTGTTGTGTCCTTGAGCAAGTCACTTTATTTCCAATTGTTTCGGTTCGCTCAGCTGGCAAAAATGAGTTGCACCTGTATTTCAAAGGGTCACCCTTGTCACATTCAGTGTCACGCTGAATCTCTCTGAGAACCACATTAAAGATACGTGTGTCTGTGGAATACTCAGCCACTTGCACATTGATTTCCCGTGCAGGCTGTTCTGTTGCTCGGATCAATTGGAACACTCGTCGTAACCGACGAAGCCACTTAAGAATTCGGTAGAAATGAACAGTCGTTATCGTTGATGGCTGTCAAAAGAGGTATAGCTAGCAGAATCATAAGGATGAATATAGGCCCTAGAGGAAATTTTGTTAGTCATTCATGCATCATTGTATATACCTTCGTCTAATAACCAGAAATATCCAGTTTGTAAAAACGCCACTAAGATTTATTAATACTCTCTTCCTTACGGGAATATTGCGTCTTTAAATTCGCTGGTATTGCAATTTTGGCATTCATTTATGTTCATTGCCCCTGCAGGCCTTAACTAAATTTAGAATGTATAGAATTAAAAAGAGCAAATCATTTTAGCCTAAATATAAAAATATTATTTCATATGATAAGTTTCAAACGCCCCAATTGATGAGTAAAACAGAGCTGCAATAGTTTCATTATTTACATAGATATAAACATAATTTGGTGACCATTTACCAGCAATTTACGCAATAAAAACAATAGGCGAAGCACATGTTAAGAACAAAACGTGTGTTATTGCCATATAAGGAATGCATTACAGAAATAACGACATGTGCAATGTGTGTGAATATAAAATGAAACGTATATTTTTTATGAATGAATTAACTCTTGAAGCGTTAAAAGTAAGGAGAATAATTACGATGGCTAATTTCAGTGTTACTATATGTTACAAAATAATTCGATTTTAATTAAAGAAATAAAAATGGATAATTATGTAATGTACTTAAATTAGTAACCGTATATATTGAGTATTTTGGAAAAGCAAAGTAGGTTGCAATGGGAAAATGTATTTAGTCGTTACAGGAAATGTTAATAAATGAAATATATTATTTAGTGATAATTCCAGGCATTAAACCTAAATCAAATGAAGTAGATAATGTTGTTGTGTGGTAAGAAGCTTGTTTCCCAACCACATGGTTCCGAGTTCAGTAAATGGATTGTCAACAACACACTTTTTTACTCGGCGTAAAATAAAAACAAAACTCTTTCGTACCCAAAGTAATGTGGGTGAGAGAGAGAGGGGAGGAGAAAGATGAACGATTTAAAATAAATAAATGATTTAAAATAAATATATTGTAATTTGTTTTTGAATTTGTTTGCAAGATTCTTTATATGAGTTCGTGTGTTGAAGCATATTCTGTTGTGTGTGGGGAGAGTCATTTTCTTTTTCTGCCTTATTATTTAACACACATATCGGTAAAATTTCCAGTTATTTCTTATTTTTATTTTCCTAAAATTTTCGTTGCGTCTTGCAACCTTTCCAATAGTTTTGACTCTGTCCGTTATTTACACTGCGTTCCCTTTTGTTTGTTTGTGCGCATGTGTGTGTGTGTGCCTATATTTGCATGCATGTACGTATGTATGTGTGTGTGTGTGTGTGTTTGCATGTGTATATATGTATGTATGTGTGTGCATACATACATATAGTCGAGGGATTACTGAATATATCGTTATTTTTTTCTTTTTATCGTTTTACTTGTTTCAGTCATTTCACTGCGGTCATGCTGGAGCACCGCCTTAAAAAGTTTTAGCCGAACAAACCAACTCCAGAACTGGTTTTTTTTTTTCATCAGGTACTTATTCTATCGGTCTCTTTTGGCGAACTGCTAAGTTACGTGGACGTAAACATACCAACACCGGTTGTTAAGCGGTGATAGGAGGACGAACACAGATACAAAGACATATACGCACAGATACATACGTCTTCATACAAATACGCGACGGGCTTCGGCCTGCCAAATCCACTCACAAGACTTTGGTCACCCAAGGTTATAGTAGAAGACACCTACCCAAGGTGTCACGCAGAGGGGCTGAACCCGGGACCATGTGGTTGGGAAGCAAGCTTCTTACTACGCAGCCACTGTTGTTGTTTTCTTACTTCATGAATTTGGAGAAAGTGACAGCACTAATGGCGTTTAAAGTGCCTCCGACACCAGTGAGATTGCTGCCCTTAATATTCGAGTTAAGCTGTCGCAAGTCATCACCTGCAAGGAAATGCGCGCGCAGAGCAGAGATTCCGGAGGGATGAAGTTCCGAGGAGAAATGATTGTATATATATATATATATCTACGCTCGTTTATCACCGATTCATTCGTCATTGATCAGGGATGATATGGTACTCTCAGTTGTTAAACCATGTTACGTTTATCACAGGTTCATCTGTGATAAGACGAGTCAGCAATCAGTCAAGACTCTGCTGGGACTACAATAGCGTGCACTAGTGACCATCCACAATGCTGGGAACAACTTGAAGTCACAGAACGAAACCTATTTTCCTATATGTTTTATTATTCATTTATTACTGATTCGTGAAACACAGTATCTTCCTTTTTATTTTTTGTTTTTGGAGCCAAACACTTGATATAAACGAGAATAAACATAATGCTTAGTTAAAAGTCGAGAAAACTGTTGGAGGTAACACACAAAAGATGACAAGATGAGCGAAAAAATATTCCAGATGGTCAACGCTGTGTGGAGTAAGGACTGGATATGTTAGTCAACGTGAAACCTGGGCATAACAATGAGGTTAAGAGGAGTTGACAGGGATGGGTTATGAGTACCAGAATGGAGAAGGAACAAAATCAGCCAACTTAAGGGAGAAGACAATAAAAGGCGCTTGCCCGCTGAAATTGTGTTAAATTCATTAATCCGGGGGATGATTCGGGCTGACGAGACAGAACTATGTCGAAACACCAGTGTCTTACAATCCATTGTACTAATGAATCGAGTATGGTATGAGCATACATTCGTCATAAAGGGAAAGCCATTCTCCAGAGAAAGTACGCAACATCGGTCAGCAAAAAATACGTTCGAATCTTCCAGAGAATATTGAAAGCAAATATGCAAGCCATCGTTTTGAATCTGCTTGTTCGCCGTGCATATGGCTATTTATTAAACTAATTAAATTAGACAATTTTAATTATGCTAAATGAGAGTAATTATACAGACGATATCAAATTATTGTGCGTTGTATTTTAGGGCGTGGGGAAGGCGACAAAACAATAATTAGTATTAAATGGGAAAGTTTTACGACGAATGAAATGGTAGGATGAATTATATTAAAATAATTTATAAGGGATTAAATGAAATTTATATTAAAAGATTTAGCACTAAATGAACTGGCCGTATGAATGATCGCCTATGTTAAGGGATTTCAATCAAAGGAGTAGATTGGACGAGGAAATACCTATGGTGGATGATAGGGGAGGAAGAAGAAGAAAGGAGATCAATGAAATTAGGGGTCAACAAATAAGCTAAGTATATGGTATTCTACATTAAATGATTAAAGGAACTACATCACACACACACACACACACACACCACACACACACACCACCACACACACA
>NW_021826200.1:0-5000 GCF_006345805.1 Octopus sinensis | reverse complement strand
GTGCCATTCGCCTAGCCTCGGTCTCTGCTTGATCCATGACTGTAGTTCGTCCAAGGAGACGAGCTGCGGGAAAGCGCGCCGCACAAAAGGCGACCACCCCTGTTCACCGTTGTCTATGAAGCGCCGGAGATGTCGCAGTCTCAGCGCATGTCTGCGCATCATCAACCACGGCATGCCCAGCCCTCCATTTAGCGGGTGTTGGCAGCAAATGGATCGCCTAACCATCGGAACGTTTCCCTTCCACAAGAAGCGGAAGAGTATGCGTTCCAGTTTGGTGATGGTAGGGTCGGGACAAGGCACGACGGTCAGACGATACTCGATGACGGATGCGATGTACGCGTTCGCCACCTCCGCCCGACCTTTTAGGGATAGCTTTCTCTCAGTCCATTTCTGGGTGAGAGTAGCCACCCTAGTCGTTATCTCGCCCCAGTTCTTCTCCATTTGGAGGTCCGGACCGAACCAGACCCCGAGCAATTTAACCGGTCCGTCCGTCCAGCGTCCCACGATGGAGACGCTGTTGGACGGCATGGGCTTGCTTCTCCAGGTGCCGAGCCGCAAGCCCACTGACTTTTCCCGGTTAATTTTTGCTCCCGTTACCGCTTCGTATTCTTTCAGTGTCTCGCCGACCAGCTCGATGTGCTCGTAGCTCGACACTATGACGGTGACGTCATCCGCGTATGCAGACACGCTCCTCCCGCATCCCAGCTCTCGTGGGATGCCCCTCAGCGTCGCCAGTTTCCGCAGTAGTGGCTCAAGAGTCAGTACATACAGCAGCGATGAGAGGGGGCATCCCTGACGAACCGAACGCATGATGTTAAAAGGTCTGGATAGATGACCATTTACGCGAACTACTGAGCGGATGCCGCTGTATAAGGCAGCGATCCAACCGCGGAAAACTGGACCGAAACCAGCCGCTTTGAGGACAGCCTCCAAGTACCGAAGGCTTTTGATTGATCCAAATTGATCAGCGCCCCACCCATGCCAGGATTTTTAACTACCCTGTCTATGATGTAGCGCATCAGATGGAGGTTGTCATGAATACTTCTACCCGGCACGGCGCATGTTTGCGCCTTGTCGATTAGTTTCTTGATGACAAGCGCCAACCTCTCGGCTAACACCTTGGCCAAAATTTTCAAATCTGCGTTGAGCAGAGTGATGGGCCTGAAATTATCTATGACGTCCCCCTTGTTTGGGTCTTTCTTGATCAGTGCCACTGCTCCTCGCTTTACAAAAGCAGGAATACTCCGTTCTGCTGCCAGTTGCAGTAGACAGCTGCCAAGACGCCTCCAAACAAGTCTGGCATATGAAAATAAAATTCGTAGGGCAGACCATCCAAGCCTGGTGACTTGTCTCTCGCGCAGCCTACCATCGCATCCTGTACGTCCGCAGCTGTGATAGGCTTTTCACAAGACTCCACCTCCCTTGCTGAGAGTCGTGGCAGGCATGCAGGTAGGCACTAAAGTCCACTCTGCTTTCTGACTCACCACTTGTCCCAAACAGTTGGGTGAAGTGTTGTTGAAAAACCCCACACATCCTTTTAGGCTCGAGCAATTCGCGCCCCTGTTCATCTATAAGAGACTTGATGGTGGCTCTGTTGCCTCGTTGCGTCTCCACCACTCGGGCCTCTTGGGCGGCTCCAACTCCTTCGTTCCTCAGAGCACGCATCCTAGCTCTGACAACGCATCCCTCTCGTGTTTGGCGTTGAGGTGTTGGTCGAGGGCCAATCTCGCCGCCAGTACGTTGACGCGATGCCAGTTCTAAGTGCCTCTTCTAAAACCTTAACTAAATCTCCCTCTATTCTATTTCGGTCTAATGCTAGGGCTCTACTGTATCTGACTGATTCTGCTTTAATCGCTTTTTTTAGGGCATACACCATCTGTTGTTGATGATGGTACCGTCAAAGCTCTCTTAACTAATGTGCTGATCCGGTCCCTGTAAACCTGTCGTGCTGTAAAAGGCGCGTTCAGTTTCCAGTAACCAGGACCCTGCCTATGTGTCTTATCTAAGTCAAGTGTACAAGTCACAAACTTGTGATCTGTGTAACTGACTATATGAAATTGTGGACAACCTACACTATTTTTATCTATTGTCCTACAGAATACTCTATCTAAGTATGATCTGGACGACCCGATGCGGTTACTCCATGTCCACATTGGCACATTCGGGTGGTCCAGTCGGTACCTGTCAGACAGTTGGAAACGTCTGAGCAGGTCTTTGAGGCATTGCATCCCTTCTATTGCTATCTCTGCCCACGTAGTCTAGATGCGTGTCCAGGGGCATTCCAATCCCCCACTAAAAGTAAAGGACGAGACGTTCCCATGAAAGACTCTAGACGTCGAAAGAAATCTGGTCGGCCTGTTAAGGACGGAGCATAAACTGCTATCAGTCGAAAAGCACACTCATTGCTGCCATCGACATCTAAAACGACCAACCTACCCTCCGGGTCTAGGAAATTTGCTCTTACTTTGAGATCCAGACTCTTCCGGATAAGCACCGCGGTGCCACCTCCGCCCCATTCTCGGTAGACACGGAGAAAAATAAATGTTGAAATGTGTACCGAAAACTGTGCTGGAGTGCCCGCAAGCTGTGGAGTCTGGTCTCACTGATGGCTATGATATTCAGATTTAGTGACTTGATGTCATTTAACAGGTAGCCTTGTTTCCAAGGCGACCCCAAGCCACGTACATTTATACTACCTATTCTGAGCATGTTCCGATAAAAGTGCAAAAAGGAAAAGGAGAGAGAAAAGGTTACTTGTTTTTTGAAAGTTCTTTGTCTTTCACCTCACGGTCTTCTTCTATGAGGCTTTTATACAGTTTTTTTCGATGAGTACTTTTAAATCTCCCTACTGCATCAGGGTAAAGAGATTTCAGGGTGCTGTATGTGTTCTGTGTCACGTGTATTATTTTAATGTGTTGTGGTGGTGTTTTGTGTGGGTGGTTACTTGTTTTATGTCGTTTTCAGTAATGTTAGTGTTTGACCTAATGTGTTCCATTAGGTCGTGGTTGTTTTGTGTTTATGGCTGTCAACATTTTTGGGGGTTTGATGATGGTGTTTTGTGTTGATGTGTGTGTTTTCTGTGGATGTTTTTGTTTCGGGTGGGTGTATCTTCCCGCTTTGTTTGTTATTTTTTCTTTTCTTTTTTTCCCCTTTTTCTTCTCCCCCCTGTGGCTATTTGCCAATCTTCCGTGTCTTCTTCGTCTAATGACAGATCAGACGAATCGGAGTCTGGAAGAGGGAAAGTATTGGGTTATTCGGGTTGTGGTGTATGCGGTTTTGGATGTGGTTGGGTATTTTGTGTTTGATGTGTATGTATTGTTGTGTGGTTTTAGAGTCTCAATTTTGTGGGGATTTGGAGTTGTAATTGTTTCTTCATTTTTGCTGGGTGTCTTTTTGGCAGATGTCCTTGGTTTGGGAGTTGGTATATTCTTGGTTGTTGTGTTGGTGATGCTGCTTCTGTTCTTGGTGCTGCAGTTGGTGTGGTTGTTTGTTTGGTGAGGTTTGTTCCTGCAAAAAGTGGTGTGGGTAGTAAACCTTGTTTATTTGTTTTTGTTTCCGGCTGCTGTTGTTGTTGCTGTTGTTTTCTTGCGGCAGATTTGCAGTCTTTTTTTAGGTGTTGCTCACTGCCGCATATGTAGCAACGTGGTCTTCTGCCATCGACGACCACATATAACTTGTGGTCGTCTGATACACATATCTGGGTGGGTTATTTTTTTTATCTTCATGATGTATATGTAGAAGAAATTCTACTTTTTTTCCCACCCAGTTTTTATGCTCTGTGACTGTGGTTTCCAAAATAGTATAATTCGCCATTTTTACGCATAAGGCCTTTACAAGCCATAGACTATTGGCTATTTTGGGGACATTGTTTAGAGTGATCTTAGTCACTTTCTGTCCCCGATAGCTTGGTGTAAGTTGGAGTTCATCTGAGTGAAGAGTTAGCGTTGAGAAATGTCTAGCTAACTCTTCGGTGTAGAAAACAACTTGTATGTGGGCAAATTTGTTCCACCAGGTTACATATTCTTTGTGATCCAGATGGGTTTCAAGCACTTCTCTATTTTGCTTGTGTTGGCCTTCTCTGGGATTTTTGTTTTTTGTTAACTATTTTATAAATGATTGTTCGTCTTTTTTCATTTCCAAATGTCTTCTGGTATGTTTATTTTTACTATACCTTCTGATTCTGTTATTTTAATGTTCGTGTCCTGTATTTGTTGAGCCGTAAAGTATATTGTTGTTTTTTTTTCTTAATCGCCTCAGCGAATTTGTTTGTTGTTTTGTTATTGTTGTTGCTTGTGGTGATGTTGTTGTTGGCTGCAGTTTGTAAAATTGGTTGTTTTGTTTCGATTGTGCAAGTAGGAAGGGGTGGAGAATTGCTGCGTACTTTAGTCCTGCACTAGGGCAAAATTCGACATTTCGTTGCTTGTCGTCGTTATTTTTTCACTTGTTGGTGATGGAGTGAGCAGTGGTTGAAGGGAATTGTTGTTGTCGTCGTTGTTGTTGTTATTGTCGTTCTTGGTGACGGCGGTGGTGTTAGTAGTATTAGTAGCATTGACGGCACGGTCTTTGGTGGCGGTGATGGTGATGTTGGTATTGTTATTGGTGGCGATATCTTTAGTAGGGATAGCAGTTTTAGTAGCAGATTCTGCCATGGTGTTGGTGGTGGTGGACTCACTGATGGTGTTGACGGTGCTTGGCCTTGCGACCTTTGTTTTGTATTTGTTGCTGTTGATGGTGGTGGAGTTGTCAGGTTCGGCGTATGCTAACAGAGCATCCTGTTTTCTGTTTCTGCGTCACGCTGACTTGCACCTCAGCCTCGTGGTGGCCAGTGGCCATTTTGGAAATAAAATGGCTAAATGAAACCACGAAGGCTATGAGAATTTTTTCTTTTAAATTTTTCCCACAAGGGGCAAAATTTTGTGTCGATATTTATCAAAGGTTTACAGTGGATGTTGTTGCACGACTTTTAAGCACAAAATGTTTGTCAATATACACTTTTGAAA
>NW_021826199.1:10000-36273 GCF_006345805.1 Octopus sinensis | reverse complement strand
ATGGCACTTGTAAACAACCGATATATACGCCAAGGGTCGGTAGTATATAGCGATTCTTGGGCTGCGTATAACTCTCTTGGAAATCTCGGGTATACCCACTTCCGCATCAACCACAGTGAAAACTTTGTTGATCCGACAAACGCGTCGGTGCACACACAGACGATAGAGAGATTGTGGGGGTCAGTTAAGAGATCGGTTGTTCGCCCAGGCATTCGAGCCTGTTACTTAAAACAATACCCCGCGAAGTTCCTTTTTATGGACAGCATCAAACCTGCTGCCAAGAGAATACACGTATTCTTATTGGCAGCAGCAAGTCTTTATCCTGGCCCGAGATAATTTTTTCCTCCAAACGCAACCCATCTCATTTCTTTATCATCACTGTCGATGGACCACTCAAAGAGGTATGTATACATTATCATTTTCGTAACATAATTTCTGTAGTATTTCAAGATGTTTCTGACACGTATTTTGATTCACATGGCGGAGATCCAACATTTCTTCACTTTTTCCAGAATTTCTTCTCTTTATTTATTTTTTTTTTTGCGAAATATGTACAAAAATACGGAGTTTATGATTCATGTGTGAGTGTGTGTTCTTGATACTCGTTTAGAACAAGTAGTTTTACACCAATTACACTATTTTTTCTTAGTTTAAAGGCCGTGGACTGAAGATGTGAAATTTCCGAAGCTTCTCCCCCACCCCCCTTTCGCGAGCGCGCATTTTTTTCATGATAGTCGTTTAGAGCAAGTTGTTTTACACCTATTACGCTGTTTTTGTGCCCAGTTCAGACGCTTTCGGAAATTCCCGAGGCCTCTCCCCCACCCCTCTTTCGCGAGAGCGCATTTTTTTAGTCATATTCGTTTAGAGCAAGTTGTTTTACACATATTACACCATTTTTTTTTTTGTTTTGGTGCCCGGGTCAGCTCCTCAGACGCTTTCGGAACTTCCCGATGTGAATTTTCCGAGGCCTCTCCCCCACCCCCCTTTCGCGTGCGGGCATTTTTTTTTTCATATTCGTTCATAGGAAGTTGTTTTACACCTATTACACACATTTTTTTTTTGATTCTCTGATAGGCGTAACGCTTTATATTAACCCTTTTTTTTTTGTTTTGCTCGCGTCAAAGACTTTAGTTTGACAGAAATCTGTAGTTATACCATCATCATTCCCATAATTAAAATAACCTTAAAGCAAATCCGTCTCCACTTACCGTTTTATCAGTGTCTAATTAACAACAGGACAATGTTAATTAATGTGGTGTCCTTCAATCGGTTTCCCCTCATTTTATTAATTAACTGCGCCGCTTTACTCTCGTTTCATAAAATATCACACGTAACCATCGGTCTTAGGATTTCATAAACAACAGATCTACATTTCAAATTGGAAATTATTAATTAAGATTTGGAAAATATTAATTAAGACGAGCAAATTATATTTTCCTAATATTACGGTTCTGCTTCGAAACACTGTCACACCGAGAGGTTCACATAATTCTATTATTTTACATTGTTATTAGTAATATTATTAACGTCAATGTTTGCCGACTTACCGTATTCAGATATTAACAACGACTAATTAACTGCTAATTAATCACCGTGATTAATATTTTCGATGCTTCGTGGTTCAAGTGTTGAAGAGGTTATTTCCCTTTAAACGATTGTATTTCATCAATTCTCCAATAGATGGCTCTGCTGACTGGCTACATTCGTACCTGCCCTTTTAAGGTGATACTATCACCTGGGCTTGTGTTGTGTCATTACCATTGCTTTTTGACCCTTTTGTTACCAACCCGGCTGAAACCGCCTATGGCTCTGTAGTACAAATGTTTTGTTTTTATAAGTTTTGAATTAAAATCTTCCATTAAATCTTCGCCACAATGGCAATGTTTCGTTTGTAGTAGCACGCTTGTAGCACGTTTCCGTCGATTTCCGTAAAAAACTTTTATTTTTTTACATATGGCTTTGCGGGAACATTTGAAGTAATGAGAGCGAAAGAGACTAAGAGGAAGCGATTTTATGAGGAGGAAATTTCTTTTGAAGTTATCAAAGCATTGATGTACATGTGTGTGTGTGTGTGTTTGATGGGGTGTGGGAGACAGACAGTATGTTGTGTAAGTGAAGTGCTTCTGTTAGTGTGTGCGAAGAGACAGAGAGAGTAATGTGTGAAAGAGAGAGATAACTGAAATTTTTTACTTGGTGTATGTGTATATGTATGTCTGCATGTATGTGTGTATGTATCTATGTACGTGTGTGTGTAAGTATGTGTAAAACATTACACTGAATCGGCCATACATACATACATACACACATACTTACACATACATGAAGACATACATATACACATACACCGAGTAAAAAATTTCAGTTATCTCTCTCTTTCACACACACTAACAGAAGCACTTCACTTACACAACATACTGTCTGTCTCCCACACCCCATCAAACACACACACACATGTACATCAATGCTTTCATAGCTTCAAAAGAAATTTCCTCGTCATAAAATCGCTTCTTCTTAGTCTCTTTCGCTCTCATTACTTCAAATGTTCCCGCAAAGCCATATATAAAAAAATAAAAGTTTTTTACGGAAATCGACGGAAACATGCTACTACAAACGAAACATTGCCGTCACAATTTATGTTCCTAACATTAGCTGAATGATAACTAAGTTATTTTACTAAATTCCTTGCTATCATCATCATCATCATTTAGCGCCCGCTTTCCATGCTAGCATGGGTCGGACGGTTCAACTGCGGTCTGGGAAGCCAGAAGGCTGCACCAGGCCCAGTCTGATCTGGCAATGTTTCTACGGCTGGATGCCCTTCCTAACGCCAACCACTCTGTGAGTGTAGTGGGTGCTGTTTACATGCCACCAGCACAGGTGCCAGACGGGGCTGGCAACAGCCACGATTGGATGGTGCTTTTTACATGCCACCAGCACGGGGGCCAGGCGAGGCTGGCTATATTTAAAGTAACTGGAAGAAACACAGAGCACCTCAAAATAAATACAGTAATGGAAGGGTTAAGTGGAACAGTATCAGTACTTTGCAGGTCACACCAACAACAGTACTTTTTACATGGCCCCAGCACCAGGGCTCTTTCAATGGCTCCAGCCCCTGCACTTTTTCCATAGCACCATCACTAGTGCTTATTACATGGTAAAAGCACCAGTACTTTATACGTGGCTCCAGCACAAGTGCCTTGTATGTGGCTCCAGCACCTATGTGTTGTACATGAGACTGGCATTTGCGCTCTTTGGGTGACACCAGCTCAAGGCCTGTATATTTGGCAACATCATAATTTGTTTTTATGTGGTACCACCACCAAGTACGCTGGAAGACAAAAAACCCCCACAACTGTGGGGGTAGAAAAGAAGTTTTGAAAGGGTGGGACTTTGTGCCAGTGAAAAGATTTAAGGTATAGAGGAGACAGTGTTTCGATATAGAGTAACAAAACAAACACAAAATGGTTAGTCTAACATTTTATTCATTGTTCTTTATTAACAAATTCCTCAAAATACAACCACAGGCATTTTCAGTAATCAAGTCGTCTCAGAGTCAATACTTTTACAGATGATAACTTTAGGTTCATACTGACAGTATTGAAGTTAATGATGTCAAAGTTGACAAGGGGGGGAAAGACCCTAATTTTTTAAAAGACAAAATAGATTTAATTATCATCATGTAGAAGACTTTTACGGATTCCATGGACAGCGAGGCTCACCAATGGAGAAGTTCTTAAGCAGATCAGGCCGAAACTGTCGCTAGAAGCTAGGATCACCAAGCATAGAATGGCATATTTCGGTCATATTATGCGGAGAAAATCCCTGGAGAAGGACATCATGCTCGAATGGTCAGTGGCAAGAGAGGAAGAGGCCGACCAAGAACCTGCTGGCTTGACACCATCAAGAGTGATACCGGAATGGACATAGCCAATCTGAAAGATGCGGCCCAGGATAGAACTGACTGGAGGACACTTATCCAACAAGTGACCGAGAGTCGACTTTGACTGAGCGGATAGATAGATTGATAGATATTATATATACGGAATGGTCAGTGGCAAGAGAGGAAGAGGCCGACCAAGAACCCGCTGGTTTGACACCATCAAGAGTGATACTGGAATGGACATGGCTGATCTGAAGGAAGTGACCCAGGATAGAACTGACTGGAGGACACTGATCCAACAAGTGACCGAGAGTCGACTTCGACTGAGTGGATAGAGAGAGAGTAAATATTGACACTGATTCGGTTACAACTGCATGTGAGTTTTTCAAAAGAGCGATTTACCACAGACGTCACTTCTCTCCTGTCAGAATGCAATCACGTAGTTAAGTTAGATAACATTACAATATAATGTTATGAGTGACTGTGTGGTAAGTAGCTGCTAACCAACTACATGGTTCTGGGTTCAGTCCCACTGCATGGCATCTTGGGCAAGTGTCTTCTGCTATAGCCCCGGGCCGACCAAAGCCTTGTGAGTGGATTTGGTAGACGGAAACTGAAAGAAGCCTGTCGTATATATGTATATATGTAAGTGTGTGTGTTTGTGTTTGTCCCACTAGCATTGCTTGACAACCGATGCTGGTGTGTTTACATCCCTGTCACCTAGCGGTTCGGCAAAAGAGACCGATAGAATAAGTACTGGGCTTACAAAGAATAAGTCCCGGGGTCGATTTGCTCGACTAAAGGTGGTGCTCCAGCATGGCCGCAGTCAAATGACTGAAACAAGTAAAACAGCCTAAGTTGACGTCAGTACAGTGTTTACACCAGACAGGTACGTTTCATGTTTATTATAGTTGTAATTTACAATACCTGGCCACTTTTTGGGAAGAACTGGATAAATTTCAAACAACTTTAGACAAGGACTATACACATACCGACTGGTGTAATCAAATAAATTACTAAAGAGTGGAAGAGAGACTGGTGCAAAAAATTTGAACACAGTCCTAGCAATAGTCTTATGAAGCAAGACAAAATTCACAAATTAAAGAAAATACTAGCATTGTACTTTATAAAAACATTTTTAATATATTACAATATAATATTATACACAGCAGAAGTAGATTTGTAAATCCATTTCAAGTAAATGGTGTTATTATAGATTACTTGACACCATGTTAGTTCTTGTAAAATAACCGACGCCTAAGTGATGTCACTATGGTGTTTACACCAGCCAGGTACGTTTAATGTTTATTATAGTTGGTAATTTACAATAACTGGCCACTTTTTGAGAAGAACTGGATAATTTTCAAACAACAAAAACTTTAGAATTATTGCATATAAGTTTTAATGATCGAAATATTTAAAAATGCTACTGAAACACAAGAAAAGCAGAGGTTTAAGGGGTCACTGGGGAAAGTACAGGTCACCCGACTCCTTTACCTATGAAGTTCATGCCTTAGGGGCTTCAGATACTTCCCATGAAAACTTGGGGTAGTCTTATACAGCAAGTATAGCTCAAACACACTTTTTAAATGGAAATCTTAGGCATCATCTTGTACACAGTCATTTTATACACCAGAAATATACGATAGATCTACGAGAGAAAGATTTAGCAGAGATATCACAACGACTGTTTCTGTAGAGTATGGAAATGTTCATGTATAGTTAAAACACCATTTCCCCAAAAATAATTACCACAGGTATTGGAACGTTATGGCTTCACTCTTGTATGTACCAACTTGTGTTTAGTTAAGGTACCACTTTGAGAGAATGATTTACCGCAGATATCACAAGAAAAGGGCTTCTCTCCTGTATGAACACGCTTGTGACTAATTAAACCACTATTTCTAAAAAATGTTTTACCACAGATATCACAGTGATGAGGTTTTCCCTCAGTGTGAATACGTAAGTGATAAGTCAACTGACTATTATAAAAGAATGATTTACCACAGATATGACAAGGGTATGGATTCTCTCCTGTATGAACACTTTTGTGACAAGTTAAAATGCTATTTCGAGAAAACGATTTACCACAAATATCACACTGAAATGGTTTCTCCCCAGTATGAATACGTTTGTGACGAATCAAATGGCTACTAGAAGAGAATGATTTACCACAAATATCACAATGGTATGGCTTCTCACCTGTATGTGTAAGTTGTGTTTATTCAAGTCCCCACTTTGAGAGAATGATTTATCACAGATATCACAATCATATGGCTTTTCTCCAGTATGAATACGTTTGTGACAAGTCAAATAATTATTTGTAGCGAAGGATTTACCACAGATATCACAATCATATGGTTTTTCTCCAGTATGAATACGTTTGTGACGAAACAAATTACTACTTTCAGAGAATGATTTACCACAGATATCACAATGATGTGGCTTTTCTCCTGTATGTGTATGTTTGTGTTTATTCAAGTCACTACTTTCAGGGAATGATTTACCACAAATATCACAATGATATGGTTTTTCTCCAGTATGAATATGTTTGTGACGAATCAAATGTCTATTTTCAGAGAATGATTTACCACAAATATCACAACGATATGGCTTCTCTCCTGTATGTGTATGTTTGTGTTTATTCAAGTCCCCACTTCGAGAGAATGATTTACTACAGGTATCACAATGATATGGCTTCTCTCCTGTATGAATACGTTTGTGACAACTTAATTGACTGCTTGTAGAGAATGATTTACCACAAATATCACAATGATATGGCTTCTCTCCTGTATGTGTAAGTTTGTGTTTAGTCAAGGCACCACTTTCAGAGAATGATTTTCCACAGGTATCACAATGGTATGGCTTCTCTCCTGTATGTGTACGTTTGTGTACAGTCAAGTGACCACTTTGAGAGAATGGTTTACCACAGATCTTACAGCGATATGGTTTCTCTACTGCATCAGGGTTTTTGCGTTTAGTTAAACGATTCATTATCAGAGAATAATTTATCGAACATGCAACAATTAAAGTGTCTCTTAAATTCCTATGAATATGTTTTATATAAAGAGGTTGATGTATTGATGAATGCTCCTTATAAATATATCGTCTTCCTTTAGTCAATAAAAGTTGATAAAAATATCAAAGGCACGTCTGGATGAAGTAATTTCTTTTATGTCAACAGGATGCAATATTCTGAAACAGGAAAAAAGAGCCAGTGAGATAAAGAGGATAGTTAAAAGATACAGTGATTCAACATTGGAAATATTCTTTCCTACTCTAGGTACAAGGCCCAAAAATTCTTGGAGACGGGGCTAGTCAATCAGATTGACCACAGTACACAACTGGTACTTAATTTATCGGACCCCAAAAAGATATACATATCTAGGCACAGGAGTGGTTGTGTGGTAAGTAGCTTGCTTACCAACCAGACGGTTCCGTGTTCAGTCCCACTGCGTGACACCTTGGGAAAGTGTCTTCTACTATAGCTTCGGGCCGACCAAAGTGGATTTGGTAGACGAAAACTGAAAGAAGCCTATCGCATATATATATATATATATATATATATGTGTGTGAGTGTGTTTTTCCCCCTAAAATCGCTTGACAATCGATGCTGGTATGTTTACGTCCCCGTTACATAGCAGTTTGGCAAAAGACACCGATAGAATAAGTACTAGGCTTACAAAGTCCTGGTGGTCGATTTGCTCGACTAAAAGACGGTGCTCCAGCATGACCTCAGTCAAATGACTGAAATAAGTAAAAAATATATATATACACACACACACACACACATATATATATATATATATATACGTATGTATATTTAAAAAGGGCGGCGAGCTGGCAGAAACGTTAGCACACCGGGCGAAATGCATAGCTGTATTTCGTCTGCCGTTAAGTGTTCTGGGTTCAAATTCCGCCGAGGTCGACTTTGCCTTTCATCCTTTCGGTGTCGATAAATTAAGTACCAGTTACGCACTGGGGTCGATGTAATCGACTTAATCCCTTTGTCTGTCCTTGTTTGTCCCCTCTATGTTTAGTCCCTTGTGGCTAGTGAAGAAATATATATATGTATATTTAAAGAGTAAACCACTAGGTGGTCGGCCGTATGCTAGAAGTAGATCACCTACGATCAATCTACAAAGAAAAGAATGTTCTCTAGAAGAAAATTCAGCGGACACCAGAACAATTAGGCGGGCAAGACATGAAAATTAAATAAAAAAACAGAATATATATATATATATGTATATATACATACACACGCACACTCACACACATATATCTATATACATACATATATATATATACATATATACATATATGTAATATGTATGTATATGTATAAAGGCGTTCCTTCGTTTTAGCTCGACAAAACCAAAACACAAGAATGTTTTTTATGAAATTCATGAAATTCTTTGTATATCCCCTCCTTTTCTCCCCTTTAGTGGGTTTTTAAAAAAACATGGACTAGCGATGCATAAACTTAGATTCTGTTTTCTGCTTGGAAATTTGCGGATTCTACATACACACCTGAAACAGGTAAGAACAAATATGCAAGGCTTTCTGTTGGCATAATTTCGTTATATCTATATTCCACACATACATAAGAACAGAACAGGCACACACACACACACGCACAGATACAGAGACGCATACACACACACACTGATTTCAAAAATTCCGCTCGCATCAAAGATTGCTGGCCCTGGGTCAAAGTCAAAATCCGATCCTACAACGACTACCTAGCAAAGTCAATAAAACGCAAAATAATCTTTTTTACACAAATTAAAAAATTTTTTAAACAAAGTAAATAAAACACAAATCAACGATCGACTAGTCACGACTATTTAGCGCGGATGCGCGCCCCGGGACCACTCTTCTTAAGTAGTACCCACACTCTTACAGTTCAAATTGCATCGAGATCGTCTTTGCCCTTTCTCCTTTCGGAATTGATAAGATAAAAAGCAGTAGAGCACCCGAGTCCATGACACAGACTTACGCCAACCCGCCAAATTTCAGACCGTGGGCCTAAAGTACAGAATATTATTATCATCGTCATTTTATTAACCCAGGAAGTATTCTAAGTCGAAGACGACCTCGGCGGTAAATCCTGACTTCAAAAACGGCCGAGGTCGACCTTGTCCCTTTTTCCATTCAAGGAATTCTGGGTTCCCTTTAAACGACATCCACTCGCATCAAAGATCGCTGACCCTGGGTCAAAGTTCAAAATCATTCCTATAATTAATATAACCTTAAAGCAAAGGTAAAATTAACTGCGTAGCTTTACCCTCCTTTTATAAAATAACTGGCTTTATATCACACGTAACCGTCGTTCTTAGGATTTCATAAACAACAGATCAACATTTCAGTTTGGAAATTATTAATTAAAATTAGGAAATTATTAATTAAGACGAGCAAATTATATTTTCCTAATGTTATGGTTCTGCTTCGAAACACTGTCACACCGAGAGGTTCACATAATTCTATTATTTTACATTGTTATTAGTAATACTATTAACGTCAATGTTTGCCGACTTACCTTACTCAGATATTAACAACGACTAATTAACTGCTAATTAATCACCGTGATTAATATTTTCGATGCTTCGAGGTTGAAGTGTTGAAGAGGTTATTTCCCTTTATATGATTGTATTTCATCAATTCTCCAATAGATGGCTCTGCTGACTGGCTACATTTGTACCGTTTCATGAATAATTTAAGGAACAAAGGAGTCAGTGTCTTTTTGACTGTGGCCATGCTGGAGCAGCGCCTTTAGTCGAGCAAATCGACCCCAGGACTTATTCTTTGTAAGCCTAGTACTTATTCTATCGGTGTCTTTTGCAGAACCGCTAACTTACAGGGACGTAAGCACACCAACATCGGTTGTCAAGCGTTGTTGGGGGGGGGGGGGGGGGGCAAATACATACATATATATATATATACGACGGTATTCTTTCAGTTTCCGTCTACAAAGTCCACTCACAAAGCTTTGGTCGGCCCGAGGCTATAGTAGAAGACACTTGCCCTAGGTGCCATGCAGTGGGATTGAACCCGGAACCATGTAGTTCGTAAGCAAGCTATTCACCAGACAGCTACTCCTAATCCTAGATATAGATTAACAAAATAAACACAAAATGTTTAGTCTAATTTTTTATTTGCTTTTCTTTATCAACAAATTCCTCAAAAACTAACTGCAGGCATTTTCATTAATTAAGTCATATCAGAGTCAATATTTTTACAGATGACAGGGAAAAAACAAGTCTTTTAGCAGGAAAAATGAACTGAAATATGGAGATGTACTTGCATAGCAAGTGACCTGATCTGAGATCGTGTGCTGGAACGAAAACAATTGCAACGTGGAAGGTGTTTATAAGCCATTTAAGAAACACAAAAACCGTTAGATTCATTTCAATATTAAATTTTAATTTATCAAAATTTTTCGTCGCTTTGAGACCGCGACCTGTTCACCAACAAAACTCCATTCCGACATTGATTCACTTAGACTTGTGTGTGAATACCTAAATGTGAATACCTGTGGCATTTTTGGGGAGAATAGTTTACCACTGATGTCACACTGACATAGCTTCTCTCCTGTATGAATGCCTTGATGTACAGTTAAGTCAGGTCTATGAGAGAATGATGTACCACAGACATAACCATGATATAGCTTCTCTCTCGTATGAACATGTACATATATTGTTAAAACACCATTTTCAGAAAATGAATTACCAAAGGTAGTTATGGCTTCTCTCCTGGATGTGTCTGTTTCGTCAAGGAATTCATTTGAGAGAATGATTTACCAGATATCACAGTGATATGGTATCTCCCTTGTCTGAGTACATTTGTGACAAGTTAAAACGATATTTTCAGAAAATGATTAACCACAAATATCACAATGATATGGCTTCTCTCCCATGTGAATATCTTTCTGAATTGTTAAACACTATTTTCAGAAACTAATTTAGCAGAGATATCACAGGGATATGGTTTTTACCCCAGTATGAATCTGTTTGTAATTACACAAATGATTATAACAAAAGAATAATTTACTACAGATATCAAAATGCTATGGCTTCTCTCCTGTATGAACAAGTTTGTGACTAGTTAAACACTATTTCCTGAAAATTATTTACTCTGGGTTGGCAATGAGTATACTGAAGAATACAGGGTGGGAGTCCACCAAGGATCAGTCCTCAGACCCTTCTCATTCATCATAGTCCTCCAGACAATGTGCTTGTTTCTGTTTAATCAATTCATGCCTTGAGAGAATTTAAACACACAAATATATATATGTATATAGTAGCATTATAGCCCGGGGTTGCTTGGGTTTGCTTTTTAGTTATGCTTAAAACGGCAGACTTTGATGTTGCATTAACAAAGTTTTGACACAGTTTCAACCTATGAACAAAAGTATCGTGGCGATGCTCGACTTTGCTCTGAATGTACTGCAAATGTGTAATGCCGACTTCACTTGTTGGTTAATATTCCTTGTGACTAGTTATATAGCTATTTCTAAAAGATGTTTTACCACAGATATCAAAGTGATGTGGTTTTCCCTAAGTATGAATACGTAAGTGATAAGTCAACTGACTTTTATAGAAGAATGATTTACCACAGATATGACAAGGGTATGGATTCTCTCCTGTATGAACACTTTTGTGACAAGTTAAAACGCTATTTCGAGAAAACGATTTACCACAGATATTACAACGATATGGTTTCTCTCCTGTATGTGTACGTTTGTGTTTAGTCAAGGTACTGCTGTCAGAGAATGATTTACCACAGATATCACAATGATATGGCTTCTCACCTGTATGAATACGTTTGTGTACAGTCAAGTCCCCACTTTGAGAGAATGATTTACCACAGATATCACAATGATATGGCTTTTCTTCTGTATGAATACGTTTGTGCTGTGTCAAATTACTCCTTTGAGAGAATGATTTTCCACAAATATCACAATGATATGGCTTCTCTCCCGTATGAATACGTTTGTGTTTAGTCAAGTCACCACTTTCAGAGAATGATTTACCACAAATATCACAGTGATATGGTTTCTCTCCAGTATGTGTAAGTTTGTGTTTAGTCAAGGTACCAGTTTGAGAGAATGATTTACCACAGATATCACAATGATATGGCTTCTCACCTGTATGTGTACGTTTGTGTACAGTCAAGTCACCACTTTGAGAGAATGATTTACCACAGATATTACAGCGATATGGTTTCTCTACTGCATCAGGGTTTTTGCCTTTAGTTATATGACTCATCATGAGAGAGTAATATATCGTACAAACAGCAATGAAAGTGTCTTTTAAATTCCTATGAATATGTTTTATATAAAGAGGTTGATGTATTGATGAATGCTCCTTATAAATATATCGTCTTCCTTTAGTTGATGAAAGTTGATAAAAACATCAAAGGCACATCTGAATGAAGTAATTTCTTGTATGTCAACACGATGTAATATTCTGAAATAGAAAATATGAGCCAGTGAGATAAAGAGGATAGTTAAAAGATACAGTGATTCAACATTGTAAATATTTTTTCCTACTCTAGGTACAAGGCCCCAAATTCTTGGGGACGGGGCTAGTCAATCAGATCGACTACAGTACACAACTGGTACTTAATTTATCGGACCCCAAAAAGATGTACATATAAAGGTGCAGGAGTGCCTGTGTGGTAAGTAGCCTGCTTACCAACCACAAGGTTCTGGGTTCAGTCCCACTGCTTGGCACCTTAGGAAAGTGTCTTCTACTATAGCCTCGGGCTGACCAAAGCTCTGAGAGTGGATTTAGTAGATGGAAACTGAAAGAAGCCTGTCGTATATATATATATATATAATATATATATATATATATATATATGTAAATATATATGTGTGTGTGTGTGTTTGTCCCACCAACATGGCTTGACAACCGATGCTGGAATGTTTACGTCCCCGTTACTTAGCGGTTCGGCAAAAGAGACCAATTGAATAAATACTAGTCTTAAAAAGAATAAGTCCTGGGGGTTGATTTGCTCGACTAAAAGGCGGTGCTCCAGCATGGCCACAGTCAAACGACTGAAACAAGTAAAAAAACATATATATATATATACACACACACATATATATTATATATATATAATATTATATATATATATTATATATATATATTATATATATATATATTATATATATATATTATATATAATATATATTATATATATTATATATATTATATTATATATATATATATATATTATATAATATATAATATATATTATATATCATCATCATCATCGTTTAGCGTCCGCTTTCCATGCTAGCATGGGTTGGACGGGTCAACTGGGGTCTGTGAAGCTGGAAGGCTTCGTCAGGCCCAGTCAGATCTGGCAGTGTTTCTACGGCTGGATGCCCTTCCTAACGCCAACCACTCCACGAGTGTAGTGGGTGTTTTTTACGTGCCACCTGCACAGGTGCCAGACAGAGCTGGCGAACGGCCACGAACGGATGGTGCTTTTACGTGTCACCGGCACGGGGCCAGGCGATGCTGGCAACGGACACGAACGGATGGTGCTTTTACGTGCCACCGACACGGGGCCAGACAGAGCTGGCAAACGCCCATGAATGGACGGTGCTTTTACGTGTCCCGGCACGGGGGCCAGCCGAGGCTGGCAACGGACATGAATGGATGGTGCTTTTACGTGCCACCGACACGGGGCCAGACAGAGCTGGCAAACGGCCACGAACGGACGGTGCTTTTACGTGTCACCGGCACGGGGCCAGGCGAGGCTGGCAACGAACACGAACGGATGGTGCTTTTACGTGCCACCGACACGGGGGCCAGGCAGAGCTGGCAAACGGCCACGAGCGAATCGTGCTTTTACGTATCACCAGCACGGGTGCCAGATGAGGCTGACAGCGGACACGAACGGATGGGTCACTTAACCCCTGCTTTCTGATATATGATTTGATTTTGATTGTTCTCACTGGTCTTGCCGGGTCTTCTCACACACAGCATACTTCCATAGGTCTCGGTCTCTGGTCATTTCCTTGGTGAGACCTAGAGTTCGAAGGTCGTGCTTCACCACCTCGACCCAGGTTTTCCTGGGTCTACCTCTTCCACAGGTCCCCTCAACTGCCAGGGTGTGGCACTTTTTCACACACCTATCTTCATCCAGTCTCACCACATGACCATACCAGCGCAATCGTCTCTCTTGCACACAACATCTGATGCCTCTTAGGTCCAACTTTTCTCTCAAGGTACTTACACTCTGTCGACTATGAACACTGACATTACACATCCAGCGGAGCATACTAGCTTCATTTCTCGCGAGCTTACGCATGTCCTCAGCAGCCACGGCCCATGTTTCACTGCCATGTAGCATGGCTGTTCGTACACATGCATCATACAGTCTGCCTTTTACTCTGAGCGAGAGGCCTTTAGTCACCAACAGAGGTAAGAGCTCCCTAAACTTTGCCCAGGCTATTCTTACTCTAGCCGTTACACTTTCAGCACACCCACCCCCACTACTGACTTGGTCACCAAGATAACGGAAGCTATCAACTACTTCTAGTTTTTCCCCCTGGAAAGTGACGGAAGTTGTTTTCAGCAGATTTTCAGTGGTTAATGCTCCCGAGCATCTGCCACATACAAAAACCATCTTCCTAGTTAGCCTTCCTATGACATTGCTGCACCTCTTATGTGTCCATAGCTTACACTTGGTGCATCTTATAGAGTTTCTACCTACACCTTTTCTACAGATCGAGCAGGGCCATCTACCTGAAGGCGTTTGTGATTTGTCTACCTTCCTACTTATTAGGACTTTGGTTTTAGCTAGGTTGACTCTAAGGCCCTTCGATTCTAAACCATGCTTCCACACCTGAAACTTCTTCTCCAGTTCTGATAATGACTCAGCAATTAGAGCAAGGTCATCAGCATAGAGGAGCTCCCAGGGGCATCCTGTCTTGAATTCCTCCGTTATTGCCTGGAGGACTATGATAAATAGGAGGGGGCTGAGGACTGAGCCTTGGTGGACCCCTACCTCTACCCGGAATTCTTCACTGTACTCATTGCCAACCCTCACCTTACTAGCAGCGTCCCTGTACATGGCTTGCACAGCTCTCACTAACCATTCATCTATTCCTAGTTTCCTCATTGACCACCATATGAGGGATCGGGGGACCCTGTCGAAGGCTTTCTCCATGTCAACAAAAGCCAGGTACAGGGGCTTATCTTTGGCTAGGTATTTCTCCTGAATATATCATCAGTGGTATTTTTCCCTGGCACGAAACCAAACTGCATCTCATCTAAACTAACTCTCTCTCTAATTAGTTGGCTTATGACCCTCTCTGTAACCTTCATCACCTGATCCAACAGCTTGATACCTCTGTAATTATTTGTATCTAGGGCATCACCTTACCTTTGTAGCAGTTGACTATTATGCTGCTACACCAGTCATTGGGTATGACTCCTTCATGTATCACCTGATTAACTATACAGGTGACTAGGCTATAGCCGACACTACCAGATATTTTGAGCATCTCTGCAGTGATACCTGATGGGCCTGGGGCTTTCCCTGTCTTCATGCTTCTAATTGCCTTAGCTACTAAGGAACTATCAACCCTGATAGCTGGTCCCTCTGTTGGGTCAACGTTCGGCAGACTCTCTTTATCCCATTCATTTTCTTTATTCAGCAACCTTTCATAGTGGCGTCTCCAAGCCTCTCTCTTTGCATCCTCGTTTAGCGCAAGTGAACCATCTTCCATGCGAACACACTTCTCTCCCACCACATCACAATTCTCTCTCACACACTGTCTTGCAACGCGAAACACCTCCAGTCTTTGGTCCTCACGGCGCAGAACATTGGCAAATTTTTTTCTTATCTGCTTCCCCTCTGGCTAGATAGACCTGTCTCCTAGCTTCCCTTTTAGCAGTCTGATACAATTCCCTGCTACCACCATTCTTCCAGTGCTTCCAAGTCTGTCTCTTTTCTCTAATAGCCCTGTCTACGACACTGTTCCACCACCACGTTACCTTGGGACGAGAGGGGACTTTGCACCAGCCACAGATCTGGTCAGTGGCTCTCAGCAGGTTGTCCCTTAGAAATGTCCAGTTGTCCTCTACCCCATGTGATACTCTATCCCCTTCTACTTCGTCAAAGGCTTCAAGTAACATGTCTCTAAATCTCTGTCCATTCACAGGATCCTTAAGCTTCCAGATCCTTCTTCTCCATGTTGGTCGTCTTCTGGTTGTCCTCCTACTCCTGATCCTAAAGTCACTAACTACCAGTCTATGTTGTGGGGTACATTCTTCGCCTGGGAAGGTTTTGGCATTTATAAGTAGCCATCTCTCCCTTTGCCTGGCAAGGATGTAGTCAATTTGGCTGGTATGTTGGCCCGATCGGTAGGTGACTAGGTGGCTGGTAGGTTTCCTGAAGTTAGTGTTGCAAATCATAAGATTATTTGCATCGCAGAACTCCAGCAGCCTGGTTCCCTCCTCGTTGCGGGAACCAGAGCCATAGCCTCCATGTACGCCATGGAAGCCCCCAGCATGTCGTCCAACGTGACCATTGAAGTCACCAGCCACAAAGAGAAGGTCTCTGTCGTTCGTCAACGAGGTAGTCTGCAGTAGAGTGTCATAGAATCGGTCTTTCTGTCCATCAGGTAGCCCCGACTGAGGAGCATAGGCTGATATAATGGTTGCTAAACTATGATGAAGCGCTAATCTAATCTTAAGTATTCTGTCGCATACTCTGATTACCTCAATTACTTTATCTACCCATTTCTCAGCGATAAGTATACCCACGCCTCCAACCCCGTCAGTGTTCCCTGCCCAGAAAATCTTGTACCTGTGTTCCTTGCCTGTGAGGAACCTAGCAGAACCTCCTCTCCACCTTACTTCTTGCATGCAACATATATCCACACATCTCCGTTCAAGCATCTCAACTATCTCGCCAGACCTACCTTTCAGTGTGCCAACGTTGAGGGTGCCAACCCTGAGGGTGTGGGAGGTATGGGCCCTAGAGACCCTGCGTCGGTGGACAGTAGCTTCATGTACCTGAAAAGAAAGCTCGCATTTGGCAGAATTCATGAGCAAGTAATACAGTAGCCTTCAATTCAACCTGCATAACACTACCCATTCATATTTTGCACTGTATGATCATTACTTTACCTAGGTCGAAACTAGGGGTAGGGATGGTGAAAGAGCATTTGCAGTCTTCAAGGGAAGCAACCCAGGGATGAAAAGAATAGGAAACTTCCGGCATGTGTGGAGGGGGTGGGTGGGTGGGTCAACCCCAAACTAGCAAGAGGATTCTGTTAATCGTGATAGCAAGAAAGTAGGTTTGAAAGTATCAGAGAAGTCAAATTTTAGGGGAGACAATGAGTGGCTATGAATGGTATGTTGAAAACTGAAGGAAAATATGAATAGAGGGTACTGAAGGAAAATATGAGAGAAAGATTTAAGGAAACTGAAAGAATAGTGATTATACGTGCAGAGGGTAGTAGAAAGCGAAGTTGAAAGAAGAAATCTTAACTTTTAGCCGTTCATGAGCTGTATATAATGTGTAATTCTATTTACAAATGATAATTATTATTATTTAATTATTGTAACATAAATTGCAATCAATCTTGTTGATTAAATGTAAAATCTGAAAATCTAAAATTTTTGTTTTCTTCTTTTTCAGGTTTGGCAAGAACAGAAAGTTATAATATTACTCAAAGTGGTAAATGGATCAACAAACCTTTTTCTCCTTTTAAACTAGAAACTGTCTTTTCAATTCCATTTCTTTACTTAACTCAGTTTTTAACCACTTTTTAAAAAAAAACTTTTTCCAATCAGCTCAATTTCATTTAACATCACAAAAAATATTACAAGCATGGAAAAGTGGACGTTAGAATGTTGTTGATGATGACGATTGATGATGCAATTGATGATGATTGATGATTGATGATGATGGTGATTGATGATGATTGATGAATGATGCTGATGATTGCTGATTGATGATTAATGATGATTGATGGTGATTGAGTTGGATAATTATTAAGGATCCGACAGGCTGCAGGACTTTGACAAGATCCAATGACTGAGGAGAGGGAGAGATAGCTGAAGGGAGAGAAAGGCTGTAACCAGTGAAGACAGTGCAGGAAGGGAAGAGGACATAATGGAAATAAGGGATGGGGTTGTTCTGGCAGGATGGGGGAAATAAACGGTAATGGAAAGAAAATGGCAAGGAGTAATATGTGACGATTCTTGTTCCAAATGAATACAACCCCTGAGTAGTGCCATAGACAGATGAGTGATGGAGAACTGGATGTTAAGGGAAAAAGATGTGGAGAAAGCTTGAGGAGGAAGAAGAATGGCTTACAAGCATAAACAGAATGCATTTTGGACATCATCTTTTACTGGGATGGATGAGTCTTCTCAATCACTGTGCTTTGTCAATCATCTCAGTCTTTTGTCATCTTTTCAAGTCCAGCATCTTGAGTTCAGCCTTCACCGCTTTATCCCATGTCTTCCTGGGTCTCCCTCTTCAACAAGTTCCATCCACTTAAAGCACTTCTTTAAACAGCTGCCCTCATCCTTATGCATCACATCACCAAACCATTGCAGTCTTCTTTTCTGTAGCCTTCATCTGTTTCCTCTTTTGCCTAATTTTTCTCTTGATACTTTAACACTTTCTTTTGTATGTACACTGTGGAAGCACATGGCCTAGTGGTTAGAGCAGCAGACACGCGGTCAAGGGATCGCTGGTTCGAATCTCAGACCGGGCGATGTGTGTTTTTATGAGTGAAAACACCTAAGCTCCACGTGGCTCCGGCAGAAGGTAATGGCGAAACTTCTGCTGACTCTTTTGCCACAACTTTCTCTCACTCTTTCCTCCTGCATCTTGCAGCTCACCTGTGATGGACCAGTGTCCCATCCAGGTGGGGAACCTATATGCCAAGAAACCGGGAAACTGGCCCTTATGAGCCAGGCAAGGCTCGAGAAGGAACAAACAAGTATGTACGCTGGCATTGCACATCCAAAGGAACATACTAGCTTTATTCCTCTCTATTCTTTACGCGTCCTCTGCATTTAGGGCCCATCTCTCACTATCATGTAGCTTTTGCTGTTCATACATGAACATCATACAATGTGCCTTTCACTCTGAGAGAACTTAAGTTGCCCAAGCTGCTTGCTTCTTCAGAGATGACTGTATCAGAGATTTCTGCAGGTCAACGAATACCAATTGCAATGGTTTACTATTAGCTAAATACATCTCTTGCAGTTGTTTTACTCAGTAGATGGCAGCAGTAGTCCTTCTTCCTGGCAGAATATCAAACTGCATCTCATCTAGTCTAATTCTGTTTCTAATTAATTATAATTTTCTTGACCTGGTCAATCAATTTTAAGGCCTCTCCTTTATGCTTGTAACATCTGACTACAACTTGATTTCCTTCTCAAGCGATGCCAGGCTCATAAGGGCCAGTTTTCTGGTTTCAGTGGCAAAGAAATTTCTGTACAACTTGATTAACTTTATGGGTGACAAGGGTGTATCTTACTCTGCACAATCTTAGTAAACAAAAGGTTCGTTTATATGGGGTCGTTTGTTTCCAGTTTACTAGGTAAAACATGACTTGACTCTTTGCTATTCAATAGATTGGGATATTAGGACAGGAAGAGCATCCAATTGTACACAAAGAAAATGCTGCTCCCAAGTAGGGAAAAGTAGGTGTTAAAATGGCAATGATGAAAAAAAAAACCTGAAATTTTTCATATGGGCAACCAATCACTAATGTTGATTTATCTTTTTACTTTAGAACCAGTTGCTTTAGGAGACAATGTCACACTTCATATTGAAGTAGCCGAGATGACAGAAATTGTTTTCTGGAAAAACGACAATGGTAGATATGAATGTAACCCGACTTGTTATAATTACGGTAACTATGAAGTTACACGAGATGGTAGCAAATCTACTCTTTTGATCCGAATGGTATCAGAACAAGATTTCACTTGGCGTTTTTGTGACTTGTATCTCTGCTCTGCAAAATATACCTTAATGACAAAAGGTAAGGAAATTACTTTTGCTAATAATAATAATAATAATAATAATAATAATGATAATAGATGTAAATAGGCCAGACATCATATTGAAAGATAGATGCAAATAGGCCAGACATCATATTGAAAGATACATGCAAATAGGCCAGACATCATATTGAAAGACTTCAAACAAAGAACATGCCTCCTCATTGATATGACTGTCCCAATCGATATAAACGCATCTGTCAAGACCTACCAAAAACTGAGCAAATATAAAGATCTTGAAATAGAAATCAGTAAAATGTGGAACCTGAAGACTAAAACAATACCTGTTGTCATAGGTGCCCTGGGAATGATAGCAAAAGGGGCTGATAGCTACCTAACTCAGATACCAGGAAACCCCAAAATGGCAGAAATTCAAAAGATAGTGCTCAAGGGAACTGCTCATATCCTACGCAAAATACTTTCTATGTAATCTCAAGGTTTAAAACAAACAATTTTCGGTTTTAAAAAAAAAAAAAATTTTTTTTAGACATTCATTAGTACAACCCCACCCCCAAATATATGGCACACTAGGCATAACAACAACATGAACTTCCAACCTGTTGTCTCTTGAGGTCTCTGGGTGAGACTTGGAGCCAACTTGTACAAATATAAAGCAAAAGTCAAACATATAATAATAATAATAATAGTAATAATAGTAATAATAATAATAGTTCTTTCTAATTATGGCACAAGATCAGGAATTTCATGTGGAAGCGGTTCTTTGATTACATTAATTTGATTATATTTAGTCGGTCCTTTATTTCATCAACCCCAAAGGGATGAAAGGCAAAGCTGACCTTAGCAGTATTTGAACTCAGGACAGAAAGAGTCAGAAGAAATTCCACTGAACACTTTTTTCTGGTGCAGCAGCAACAACAACAATAACAATAACAACAACAATAATAATAACAACAACAACAACCTCAGTGCAAATATTTTTATAATACTTCAGCAAATTCAAAGTTTGTATCACATAGCATTGCTGTTCATATACAGGCATCATACAATGTGACTTTCACTCTGAGAGAACACAACCCATCGCCTGGTACAGGAATCGAAACCACAATCTTACAATCATGAGTTCAACACCCTAACTATTAAGCCACGTGCCTCCACCTAATGCTATATAACCCTTCTAAATAATCGACTCATCTGTTGACCTTACATTTTTGTGTTAGAAAGAAGAAATTTAATCCCCTTTGCTAATGCAACATAACCTTTCTAATTGATGGATTAATCTGAAGGGGAACATCTAATCATTTAGACATAATAATCTGGGATATTGGTGTGTGTTGATCCGTTTCTTACCATATTTCTGCTGAAATGCATTGCCTTTGTTTCAATAAATTTTGGAAATGATAAAGAATCATTACTAAACTATTGTTTGGAACATAAGGAAGGTTTTCTTTAGATCTCTTCAAAACTGAGGATTTGTACAATAGAAACAAAAGCAATTTTAAGCAGGATGGTATGAAAAGGGTTAAACCTGGCGTGTATATGGGTGTATGTATCCATGCTGGTATGTATGTACAAGATGACCAATTAACTCAAGGAACTAGATTAACCGCTCAACAGATCTGATTTACAACACACTAAGTCCCCAGACGCCCCTGTTGATTCTACAACTGGATTTTGTCATTTTCCTGACCACCATGTTTGGTCCGTAACCACTATACATCCCTTATCCTTATATATTTTTTTATTATTTTTATTCCTATTTTTATTCCTATTTTTATTTTTTTGCTTTTATTTTTATTTTTATTTCTATTTCTATTTTTACTTTATAACTTGATACCTTTATATTCATTTATATTTTTTTATATTCTTTATACCCCCTTATATCTCCTTATATCTCTTTATATCTTTATACTCTACACTTTTACATTTTTCTATACTTACACTTTTTATATATTTTTTTATACTTCGTCCTGAATTCTCGCCCCTCCATCTTTACCCCTATTTACTCTTATCACCAGGTCCCTTCACGTCTATATATGTATTTATTTGTTAATTTATTTACATTACTTCAACATCTAAATTCCCTCATTCTACATTGAGAGAAGAACGAGATGGACGCTTCAATTCTATGCTGCTGCCGCATTATGTCGTACGTGAATGAGAGGATTTGCATCCCCAACCAAGAATTTTTGATGTAACACACGTCCTTGTGGAAGTTGTTGTGCGCGGCTGAAGAAGGCCACAGACATACATTATGCATTGTTATAAATCTGTCTAATAAAGGCCCGAAACATATGTACCGCTGAATCCTTGGCATCATGTTTTTATTTTGATCAATTTATATATATATATATATATATATATATATATTATATATATATATATAATATATATATATATATATATAAGAGGGAGTGGTGTTTCCAAGCTGGAAAAGAAATATATAGGAAAATGCGTTGCTGAAAATGCACTTAAATTTCGAGACCTCTACCATAACAATACTTTTGTGTGTTACCAAGAAATTTATAGAGAGTGAAAAGAAAAAAAAGACTTCTAAGCAAACAATTGTAGACTTGTGTTTTAAAAAGAAATCTACAAGTCTGTCTACGAGTGCTTGTGAATCGGTGATCACATTTTCAAGTGATGGTGTGCGTGAGTCTAATGCGAGGGACAGTGATTCAGAAAACAATTCTAATAATAATACTTCTTATTATAAATGATCTCAACATTCTTTTTACTTTACATAAAATATTCTTTACATTCTGCTGTTGTTTTATTGTCATTTATTGTCGAGTATTATAAATTTTATTCATAAAATATTTTTCTGGGAACGACTTATAACATTGCTATTATGGGAAATTATGGCACTGTTTTGCGAGTTCTCGCTTTACGAGCGATCTCTGGGACCAAATTAACTTGTATATTGAGGCATTACTGTATATACCTCCCTACCTCCCTACATTCATACATATATATATATATATATATACACACACACACACAACATACGTCACACATCCTCTTCCAAATAAAACATCCAGAACCCAATGAAAAACAAAACCGAGAAACCTAGAACACAGGGAAACAATGACACATGTTCAGCTCCCAACACCACAACTGAAGACCAAAGTGGTGTGATGGCCGCAAGAAAAGAAAAGCACCCTAAAATTGATGGGAAGCAGGAGGTAAAAGGCGACAAAATCAAAGCTAAAAGAAACCCTGTCCAGAGAAAACAAAAGGACCCCAGCAAGAACTATAAGGGCAAAGAAAGAAACATCTGCAAATTCTACCTGAAGGGGGACTGCTGGTACGGCGTCGAAGGTGCAAACTGTCGCTTTGCACATCGGAGGCCCTACCAAAACCGCACGGACGCGAGACAGAGGTCCCTCCCTCAGGGAGAACAAAAAGAAAAAGTTAAAAGAAGGGAAAAAAGCGCACTGACCACTACTGAAAGACGATATGTGGATGTAGTGCGCGGTAACCCAACAAATGGCCAGCTTCACCCAGATGTGAGAAGGGCAGCAGCTGAACAGCAATCTTTTTTGTGCATGGCACAATTGTTCAGCAGCTGACCTGGCTACAAGCACAAAGCTGGAACTACCACCACATAAGGCCACCTCCAACAGATGCAGGATGGCCACCACAGACACCAACACCAACACACACACAACAAAAATATTTCTACTGAATGTAGGAGGGCTGCTGCGCGGAAACTGTAAAAAGAAAATTTCATTCCTGAGAGACCTTGTGACATGCAATCAAGATATATGCATGGCACTCACAGAAACGCATCTTGAACCCGATATAGGTGATGCAGAAATACACATGCCGCAATATGCAGTCATACGCACAGATAGAAAAGAGAGGAGCCATGGTGGAGTTGCAATGTACATCCGAGATGACCTCACGCCCCAGGTCCTGTTGTCATATTCAAACTCAGTGTATGAAACACTCAAATTGTACACATAAGACAACTGAATATCGTCATATGCACTACAAATCGCCCACCAGATGCCCCAAAACACTCAGGCATGTTTGAAGACTGCCTAACAAAAATAGGAGAAGTCCTCACCAACTTTGAACAACACAACAGTGTATTCTTCATGGGTGACTTTAACCTTCCCAATGTGGAATGGCCTGGGGGGGCAGATGCTCCCAGGGATGACACACCATCAGCAGGCACAGGTAGAGTCCCTGCTCCATCTCACAAATGCCTCTTTCATGGAGCAAATAGTTTTGCAACCAACAAGGGCAGATAATATACTGGATCTCTGCTTCACAAACAATATGGATATTATCCATAATGTTAATGTGATGCTGACAATGATCTCGGATCACAACATAATAGAGCTGTCTATGTATGGAACAAAAGCCCCCGTAGACACACAGCCTATACGAAGCATCCACCATATCTCCAACTTAAACTTTCATAAAGCCAACTGGAAGTTGATTGAAAAAGAGATCCCCAAACAGGATTGGCCTGAATGTCTCTCCACACCGGACATAAACATGAAACACAAACACTTCATGTCCATAATACAAGCCATATGTGACAAATATGTCCCAGTGTGAAGGGCCAGCACACTCAAGAACAAAAACAGGATCCCTAGAGAAAGGAGGATTCTTATGAGACGACGGACAAAGATTGCGGACTGCCTGAGCATGCACACCAAAAGTGGTGAAAAGTCTCGGCTCGAAAGAATGCTAATGGAAACTGAGGAAAGTCTACATCAGTCCCATGAAAAGGAGAGAGCAGATAAAGAAGCTTGGGTAATAGAAAATATAAAATCAAACCCTAAAGCTTTCTTTAAGTTTGCCAAAGAGACAGCCACAGTGCACCAGAGAATAGAACCTCTCTTCCAAAAAGATGACTCTCTCACAGGAAATCCCACGAGGATAAGTGAAATACTGAACAACAGTTCCAAAGTGTGTTCACTACACCTCTAGGACACAGGCAAGTAAACAACCCAGAAGAATTCTTTGCCACTTTACCTGCGGCCAAAGAGGCAAAAAAAATTGAGTACATCAACATCGAAGATGATGATATCACACTAGCCATAGATGAGATTGACACAAACTCACCTGCTGGACCTGATGGATTCCCAGCAATCCTTCTCAAATCATGCAAACGAGCCCTTGCAAAACCGCTACAGCTTCTTTTTCAGAGCTTTCTTGCAAGTGGTAAGCTCCCAGTCAAATTGAAAGAGGGGGTAATATGCCCTATCCATAAGGGAGATAGCAGAGCAGATGCTAAAAATTATAGGCCTATCTCTCTGACCTCACACATCAGCAAAGTCATGGAACGAATAGTCCGTAAGAAACTAATCATGTTCCTTGAAGAAAATGACTTGCTGTCTGACACCCAGCATGGATTTCGATCAGGTAGAGGCTGCCTAATACAGCTCCTGCAACACTATAACTGCGTGTTGAAACAGCTACTAAATAGCTCAAATGTGGATGTAATATATCTCGACTTTGCAAAAGCCTTTGATAAGGTCGACCATGGTATGATCTGTCACAAACTGCGTGGTCTCAGCATAAGCGGAAAACTTGGAGAGTGGCTGCACAACTTCCTAAAAGACAGAAAACAGGCAGTTGTGAGCAATGGAGCCACCTCCAAGGAAACGCAAATAACAAGCGGTGTCCCACAGGGCACTGTCTTGGGGCCACTAATATTCATAGTGGACCTTACAGACATGCCTTCAGTTGCTACGATGACCACCCTTGCTAGCTATGCAGATGACACAAAAGTCTCCCATGCAATACAAAACCCTGAAAATATTGCGCATCTGCAACAGGAGTTGGACACAATATACAGGTGGGCTGAGGACAACAACATGCAGTTTAATGCAGGTAAGTTCCAGGCCCTGCGCTATTGGCACACAAAGGTAAACGACGTGCAGACTGGATACACTGGCCCAGGAAGAATTGCAATCCCTGAGTCATAATCAGTGCGTGACCTGGATATTGACATGAGCAATGATGCATCTTTCCAAGTGCATATTACTAATCTGGTGATAAAATGCAGATGGCTAGCTGGATGGATTCACCGAACTTTCAGAACAAGAGAGAAGGAGACACTGATGGTCCTATGGAAAACATTCGTCCTCAGCCGCTTGGACTACTGCTCCCAACTATGGTCACCACACAATATAAAATTAACAGTAGAACTCGAAGCAATTCAGAGAAGCTACAAAAAGAAAATCGTCTCAATGCAAAATATCAGCTGCTGGGAAAGACTGAAGGTATTAAAACTCTTCTCCCAAGAGCAGAGGCGGGAGAGATATGCGGTGATATACATCTGGAAAATCCCGGAGGGTCTTGTCCCAAACTTTGGCATTCAAAGTTACCCCAACCGCAGAACGGCGTGCCACTGCATGGTG
>NW_021826199.1:0-5000 GCF_006345805.1 Octopus sinensis | reverse complement strand
TATATATATACATGTACATGTAATATGTACACATATATATATATATATATGTACATGTATATGTACACATATATATACACATATATACATATACATGTACTTGTAATCTGTACACATATATACATGCATATATATATATATATATATATATATATATATATATATATATATATATATATATATGTATGTATATTATATATATATATATATTATATATTATATATATATATATATATATATATATATATATATGTATGTATATGTATATATTATTGTAATATAGGTAATATATATATATTATATATATATATTATATATATATATATATATATATATATATAGCAAACTGAAACATATCGAAGTATCTTTCAAACTGACCAAAGGCCATTATGAAAAGCTTCTTCATATTTTCACAGTTCAAGACAGCAACAGCTAGAAAATCAGCAGCCACAACAACAACACAACAGAATGAGCCACTCCTGGTTTCCAGCACAATGGCTGACCCTAACATCGGTCAAGCACAACAACAACAACACACCACAGCAACAAGAACAACAACAGCCACTCCTCAACTCTAGCTTACTAGATGATTCACTAAATGCCAGTATCTTTTCACCGCTCTCACAGCAACCACCACAATTATCATCATCATCATCACCACCGCTGCCACCATCGTCTTCTATCAGAAAAAATACCAACAGAAAACCAAATAAGAAACCACTGCCCTCTCCCCCAACATCACCACCTCAATACTACTGCAGTAACAAAAACTTAAAGAAACATAGGAAGCAGAATGCGCCCCCCACGGCACAAACAAGAAATCCCCAAATATGCGCTATTCACTGCGCCAGAGACTCTGCACAAATAGTGACTGCATCTTCACGCATCTACCCGGCACTAGACGCACTACCGGCCAAGGCCAAAGCACGCATCCCACAATAACATCAACACCACCAAATAGTAAATCGAAATTCAAAACACACACAACTCGGAGTCCCAAAATCTGCCGGTATTCCCAACGTGAGAGAACATGTCTACTGAGTGACTGTCCCTTCACTCATCTTCCAGGGACCCGACGCACAAACAGAAACGGGGCTTCAAGCCAACACACAAACCTGAATAAAAATAAAAATAGAAACACACCATGCTGCAGTAATGCTGGTCCAGTCTTTTCAGGAAGACACAAAAACAACAACAACAAAAGTGGAAACTACAACCCTATCCAACAGTGCAACCACACCTCCAGCCAAAAACTGCTCCCTAAGCAGGAAAATTCTTTTTTAGCCATGTTGAACATGGCAAAAGAGATACACAAAAACATTCTAGCCATCACTCAACACCATCCTATGCTATTACCCCAGTGCACCAATTCCCCACATTGCTGCCACTAACACACACAAAAAATCCAAGCCCCCTGCAACAGTCAAAACCAGCCACTACACTAACCTCCACATTCCTACTCAATGCACAAGGTGTCAGCCCTTCCATCAATGCACAAAAATGGAAGGTCCAATTCATTGAAGACTGGGTTGGTAACCATTCACACCACATCCCTTTCTTCATTCTCACTGAGACCCACCTTGACAACTCCCACTTGGAAGCCGAAGTGAGAGTGAAGAATTTCACAACCATCCGCGCGGATCGTATCGGCAGGAGGAAGGGTGGAACTGCCATTTTCCTGCATGATTCATTTACGGCAGATGGAAATAGTATATTCTCCAACGGCTACTGTGAATCAGTCACCGTGCACAACAAAGCCAATGACCTGACAGTAATTGGGCTCTATAGGCCGCCCCAAACACCCATACTGTGCTTTAAAGAATGCCTCAACAGCATTAAGTGCTTTATTCAACAGTGCCATTCTAGCAACATACTCATGATGGGAGACTTCAATCTACCCTGTGTTGACTGGACTACAAACTGTTTGAAACCAAGCACTCCCGCCTCAACCGCTGACAAAGAAGCAGCAGAGTCACTTTTCGACTTTACGAATGAGTTTTTCTTGTCCCAACTTGTCCTTGCACCAACAAGACATCAGAACTTTTGACCTAGTGTTTAGTAACCACACTAACACTATACATAACGTTACAGTGGAAAAAACCCTTCTTTCAGACCATGACATGGTTCTCTGTAACATGAAATTCCACCAGCCGAAAGCTAATCCTAGTGACCTCCCTCCAGCCCACCCATTTGACAACATGGATCTCCATAATGCCAACTGGGATGCAATCAGGAATGAGCTATCACATGTTGACTGGTCCTTTACACATACACACATCTCCACCAACATAAAACATCTTGGCAGATCTTTGTAGACACCGTCACAGACATATGTGCAAAACACTCCCCACCAAGACCTGTGAACAAAAAGTGCAGAATCCCCCAAAACAGAAAACCATTATCAGAAAAATAAAAAGAACAAACAAAAAAATTAACAAACTAAAGTACTGCCAACAGCAACACACACATTCGACGGCTATCGCACTGCTTGAATCCAAAAAATATAACCTCCAACAATGCATGAAGACCCTCATCAATAACCAAAGATCAGCTGAGGAGAAGTGGGCCATTGAAAAAATCAAACTCAACCCCAAAGTGTTCTTTTCATTTGCAAGGAACGCAGGGTCACTGTCTCCACTGTAGGCCCTCTAATTGACGAAACTGGCACTCTCCAAGATAATGCCAAATCCATGGCCGAGATACTGCAGAAACAATACTGCTCTGTTTTCAGCAATCCTGATATGGCCGATCTGGGCTGTATCAGTGATGTCAACCCCCAACACACTATATCGGACATAACGTTTAGTGCCCCTAAACGAAATAAAACACAATTCAGCAGTAGGCCCCGATAGGTTCCCTGCTTGTGTCCTGAAGGTGTGTCGACACCAACTTGCATCTCCCCTTGCTAATCTGTGGAGAAACTCACTGGATGCTGGCTATATTCCAAAAAACCTTCTGTCCCAGTTTTCAAAAAGGGAAACAAGTCCCTTGCAGTGAATTACCGTCCGATCTCACTCACCTCTCATATCATCAAGGTATTTGAGAGGGTGGTGAGATCTCGAATAACCCAATTTCTGGAAAGCAACAGACGGCTGATCTCCAACCAACATGGGTTCCGTAATGGAAGGGACTGCCTAACGCAGCTCCTGCATCACTTTGAGGACATTTTGAGAGCTTTGGGAGAGGGCTCCAACACCGATGTCATCTACCTTGATTTCAGTAAGGCCTTCGACAGGGTCGATCACAAGATCCTATTGAAAAAACTATCCAACATTGGTGTCTCTGGAAAGTTACTGAAATGGATCAAGTGTTTCCTGACAGACAGATCTCAACATGTTGTGAGTTGAAGGGGTAAAATCAAGCCCAGCCAAAGTCAGTAGTGGCGTTCCGCAAGGCACTGTGCTGGGCCCACTTCTTTTCATCATTTACATTAATGACATTAATGACATCATCACACAGCAACATAAAAATCTTTGCAGATCTCCAAGCTACAGAAGGTCATAAATGAGGCGAGTGACCGGACATGCCTTCAGTCAGATCTACTGGCTGTTATCCAATGGGCAAAAAAACAATATGCTGCTGAACGAGGATAAATTTGAGCTAATCCACTTTGGAAAAGAGGATGCCCTGAAACTCCCATACTCCCTTCCTTCAGGTGAAACTCTCGCGGCGTCCAACAACATCAGAGACTTGGGAGTAATTGTGGACAACAACATAAGCTGGGCCACTCATATAAACACCAAAGTTGACATGGCCCGCAGAATGTGTTCCTGGATTCTCAGAACTTTCCAGTCGAGAGATATCCACACCATTATCCTTCTCTTCTCCACTTTTGCCCGACCCCACCTTGAATACTGTTGTCCACTGTGGTCTCCCCACACAATACAAGGTATCATAAAAGTTGAAGCACCTCAAAGGGCAATCACAAAAAAGATAGATGGCATGACAGGCCTCGACTATTGGGGTCGACTAGAAAAGCTAAAACTCTATTCTCTCCAACGTCGTCGTGAGCGCTACATCATCTGCATGATGTGGAAAATATTCCATCAGCATTGCCCAAATGATGTTGGCATCACCTTTAAGGTACATCCAAGGCTTGGGCCCCGTGCCATCCGCCCAAAAAAAAAATCGCACTCTCATCTCATAACAACAATACGGCACAATTATTTCACCTCAATTGGCCCCGCTCTCTTTAACATTACACCAAAACACATTAAAACAGAAACTGACCCTATAGGATTCAAGAAGTCTTTGGACAGATTCCTTCAAGAAATCCCGGATAAACCCCCTACACCCGGATATGTCTCTGTAAACAATAACTCTCTACTTGAGTATATATATATATAGTGCCCAAATTCTGACTTGAAAGACTTCACCAGGTGGTGCTATTAAGTTAGACATAGCCTGGGCCAATAATGGCCGAAACCTATCAAAGTATCAAATTATATATATATATATATATATATATTATATATATATATATATATAATATAATATATATATATATATAATATATACGCCCATACATACACACTATATATAGGTGCAGGTTGTGGCTGTACAGTAGCAAATTTGGTTCCCAAACACACGGTCCTGGTTTCAGTCATGCCGTGTGTTGACTTGGCATGTATCTTCTGCTATAGCCTCAGGCCAACCAGAGCCTTGTCAGTGGATTTTGTAGACAGAAACTGAAAGAAATCAATTGTATACATTTGTACGAATATATGTAAGTCTATGTGTGTGTCTTTGTCTCTGTGTTTCTCCCTCATCACTGCTGTTTATTTATTTACATACCCATTACTTACTGGTTTCATAAGAAGAAACTGATAGAATAAGTTCCAGGCTTATCAAAATAAAAAAAGCACTAGGCAGTGTCTCATATTTTGGTTTATTATACATATAACTAAATTGTATCTATCAATTTATCATTGTGGTGTGTGTGTGGTGTAATGTACATATATATATATAATATATATATATATATATATATATATATATAT